>NC_028458.1:4322799-4369103 GCF_000263155.2 Setaria italica
TGAGTCCATCTTGATGTCCTCCATCTTCTCCCACCCAACATCCTCAACGTCGTTCTCCACAACTTCATGGTTTTCCTTCTCCTGACCCGGGCCGTCATCGCTGCTACCATCATTGCTCCTGAATGTTGAGGCCTTGGGTGGTCTCCTTGTGAATGTTGGAACCCATGACCTCAAGCCTCGCGCATAGTTTCCTTACCATCTCACCTACACAGAACATCTGAGTAGGAGATGCAATCCTTTTGTAGTAACTCGTGGGGACCCTTTAGTCCCGGTTGGTGTTACCAACCGGGACTAAAATCCTTTGAGGCTTTAGTTCAGGTTTGTAACACCAACTGGGACTAAAGGTGTCTCCACGGATGAGCTTTTATTAAGGATCACCTTTAGTTCCTGTTGGTATTACCGGGTTTAGGGTTTAACCGGAACTAAAGCCTTTAGTTCCGGGTAAAAACAACTGAGATTTTTTTGAAGATAAAAGGTCGTTTTAGAGTGAGTAGAGCATGCACTACGAACTACGAAGTAACACCATATTGTCATGCTTGAACACGTGTGGTTTGCGCTGCGCTCGTGTTACGCAATGCGCGCACTTAGGCACTTTACGTACTAGTGAGGACGTGACTAGGCGAGCCTGGAACGAGCCCCAGATGAACCCTAAAACACCGTGGCTAATACTGCAAGATAGGAGTCGCGGACGGCAAGTTTGACTGACCGGCGACGCTCACATCGCACCCACACACTAGTCGGTTGATGAAAGGTAATCCGAGCCGTACTGCACTGCTGACGGTGCGTGATGGAGAGTCCCGGCGACATGACCTGCCGGTATGGATCGGAGCATCGAGGATCACGTCGCTGGGGTCACGGATTATTAACGGTCGCTTACAGTTACAGAGCTTAAAACCAGCCCAATTAACATCATGAACGAACAGCATTTTCCCTCCGTGTGTGTTCTAGTGGGTGTGTAGTTTGCCAGCCGAATCCTGGTTGCTCCAAAGGCCTCAAGATCGAATGATCGATCAGGCATCAACCGACCACTACTGATGATGAACCTCGAGTCACGCTATAAATTACTCCTACTTCTTTTGGAGAGCACTGATCGGCACAAGTATTTGCTGAATGGGACAGGCATGCATTCTGGAGTAGTAGCCTAGAACAGATTACCATGGTTTCCATTGTTGCTAAAGCCACCAGAGGATTAGATCCAAAAGTTTCAACCACTGCCATCGTCTAATGCATGTGAATTTCTGTTTTACAAGAGTCAAGGCCGAAAACCTACTATATCTGAATCTAGTTCAAGATAAGTTCATCTCCTCTCGGCAGCGTGCTCGACTGAACTTTCCTAGTCACACAGCACGTCACCATCTGGAATACCCCAATCATCATCATCATCAACAGACCACCGATCCACAAGACCCAAACGACACGCCGGAGACTTGGACCCGGCCGGTCGGCAGCATGGATCATTCGCCGACACGACGTACGCATCAAAATCACCCCATTCGTGAATCGTGAATCAAACTGACGACTGAAGGGGGCACATGCTATGCTACAAAACAGCGAAGAAAATTAGCAAGAAAAACTCGGCGGCATGCACTGGAGCGTCGGCTGCGGGTTCTTCTTCCGCTAATTTCCACGAGCACTTTGTCGTTTACCCATACTTTTTCCTCACCAAAGTGTAGTGCTCATCGCTTGAATTCGACACTTTTTTTTTTCTGATCTGATATGAGTATGTCACGAATGTGTAGGCAGGGCAAACAGTACCAGCTCAACTTAGTTCACTTTGGATATTTTAGTTGCTGCGTATATTTACCTTTAAAAATCATTAGTTTAAATATACAGCCATGTATTGAGTTTTATAGTACATTCTTAATAAAAATATCAAAGATACGTTGTGCTCATCTCACCACTGCCTAGATATAATTAGTTTGCGTATTATTAAGGGGGTGATTGGTTTGACCCATCATTTTCTCACTCCTCGTTTTTTTATTACATGGAATGAAATATGTTGATCCATAAGTATCTCATCCCTCGCAAACCAACATTTTCTTATCCGCGTGAGGGACAAGTCATCTCATCAAAATTCATAGAATGAACTCCTGATGGACCACCTCATTTTATTATGGGATGATTTCTCAGACCACACACCCCCTAAATACACATTCATGTATCCGTCCATTTTTTAAATTAAAGTGTGGCTAAAGTATTTGAGAATGACACGTAAAGTTGCCATGCATTGCCTAGAGGCCTTTTACATGCCATTTTAGACGTTTTTTTTTTTCTCATTGGCCAGTAAGGCTAGAGTGAAAACAAGACGGAAAGAGAATTAGCGAGAGACGCAACTTTAGTAGAGTCGCGACCATGTTTCGCGACTTTTTCTCTTGATTAACATTTGTGCCGTCCATGTTGCACGTTGTATTGTACCCACACGACTCCATTCATCTGAACCGCGCACAGCACAGCATCTGATGGATACGGAACGCTCCCTTTGCTTTACTTTGCTTTTGCATTGCGAGATGCGAAAACGACAGCAACCGAACACGGTGGGGGCGAGAGAACATTCCATGCACGCACGGGCGAAGCCGCAGCGGGGCCCGGGCCAGCCCTTCGTGTCTCCTGGCCCACATGTCAGTGGCACGGAGCCGCAGGTGGTACAGCTACGCAACGCAAGCACCCCCCGCCCCCGGCGTCCCAGTCAGACTCCACCACTTCGCCACTCGCGCCGCCACTGCCGCCCGGGCCCCACCACCAATCGCCACTCGGCTCGACGCATCTGCATCTCCCCCTCGTCCCGCACCCGCGTTACCCGTGGTCAACGACTCGCTGCGCCTTGCCCCCAGCGGAGCGACGACCGTGAGGCCACCGAAATAGGCAAGCAGGCCACCCAAAAAAGCGAACACCCTGCGCGCACCACCTCCATGGCCGCGCCATGAGGGAGGACCCCCCGCCCGCTCCACGCGCTCACACCCCCACCCGCGTAGCTCCACTCGGCTCCGCTACGCTTCTGCTCACCATCATCTTCACTCTATCCGCCACCTCCCCATGCTTCCGCGCTGCCACCTCCACACACAGTGCCGCTTCTCCTGCCTCCTCGTCGTGCTCTGCTGCGCGCGGTTGTCGCCCAGGGGCCGCAGCAGCAGCAGCCCGCACTCGCGCGGCAGGACGTCGCCGCGCTCCACGGCCTGCGCGCGTCGCTGGGCGTGCGCGCCACCGACTGGCCCGCCAGGGCTGACCCCTGCGCCGCGTGGCGCGGCGTCACCTGCCGCGCCGGCCGCGTCGCGGAGCTCCGCCTCTCCGGGCTCCGCCGCACCCGCGCGGGGGCCCGCAGCGCGGCCTTCGCCGTCGACCCGCTGCGGGGGCTGACCGCGCTCGAGGCGCTCAACGCCTCGGGGTTCCCGCTCCCGGGTCGGATCCCGGCGTGGTTCGGCCGCGGCTTGCCGCCGTCTCTCGGCGTCGTCGACCTCCGCTCCGCCCGCGTCAATGGCGAGCTCCCGACCGATCTCGGCGCCTCCGGGAACCTGATGACCCTTGTTCTCTCCGGTAACAACCTCACCGGCCCGATTCCGGCGTCGCTGTTCTCAATCCCTGGTCTCCGCGTCCTCGATCTCTCCAGCAATAATCTCACCGGGCCGCTACCGAGCGTGTCCTTCTCTGGCAGTTATGGAGCTGGAGTTTCGTTCAACGTTTCTGGTAATTCCCTATACGGAGCTATCGGTGACGCCATCAGGAAGAGGTTCTGGGTTGTTGATGTTTCAAGCAATTACTTCGATCAGGCAGTTGGAATAGGAATTGAGAATGGGACCGATGGTACAGTGTTCTTCAGAATGAACTGCTTCTCAGGTGCAGCAAACCAGCGCACCCGGGGGGATTGCGAGGCGTTCTACACGAGAAATGGGATGAGGCTAGCGGATGTCCCCGAGCTATCATCACCATTGCTGGAGCCACAGCCACCACCGGTGCTGCCGATGCCATCAACTGGCAAGAGAGGGGACAAATGGAAGCATATTTTGGCCGGGGTCCTTGGAGGTGCTGCAATTGTTGTAACTCTTGGCCTTGGCGCGCTGGTCTTTTGCTTGTTGAGAAGAAGAGGAAGGAGGAGACCAAGAACAAGAGGAGTGGAGCAGACTGAGGAGGGCATTCGGTCTGGGCGGAGGAGTAGCAGCGTGAATCCTGTCACAATGTCACCCATGGCATCTCCTGGAGCCAGTGGTTCACCAAAGAGTGTCCCTATCGTCATAGATGACTTCACCTATGAGCAGCTGCACCATGCTACCGGGGGTTTTGGGGATGACAACCTTATCAACCATGGGCACTCCGGCGACATGTACCATGGTGTCCTGGAGAGTGGCTTCGAAGTTGTTGTTAAAAAGATTGACCTTAAGAGCAGTAAGAAGTGCCAGGGGGAGTTGAACTTCCTCACGAAGCATAGCCATAGGAGGATTGTTTCATTGCTGGGGCATTTGGCTAAGGATGAGGAGCAATTGCTGGTCTACAAGTACATGGCAAAAGGTGACCTCACAACTGCACTGCACAAGAAGTCGGTGGAAGTTGAAGAGGGGTTGCGCTCATTGGATTGGATAACGAGGCTCAAGATTGCAATTGGTGTGTCTGAGGCCTTGTGCTTCCTTCATGACGAATGCAGTCCACCGTTGGTTCACAGGTAGCAACACTATCTTGTTTCTCATTTGCTATTGCGATTGCTATTGTATGTAGTGAGCTGTTGGTTGGTGTTGGTAGTTACGTAAAATATTTTGCTGCAGTATATGACTCCTTTCAAAATTAACATCATGATGGAACAGCTCATGGAAGTTCCACTTCCATGTAGCTAAGCTAAACAGATGCTTGTTATTAAATGATTAAAGTCACCATAGACAACAGGAGGATAGTGATAGATGCAGATGAGTTTTTCAGCATACACATTTTAAATGGTTAGTAGCTGCACAATTGTGCCTCACGTGGTACTTCTGCATCAATTGGCACACTGTATTAACTGAAAGGAAAATAGTATGCGAAGCCTTCCATTCAACATCAATTGCATGTGAGGATATCAAATCTTAAACCTTTAATTAAACACAACATGATATATTTAAGCTTAGTATCATTGACTCCATGTTAATGGTTAATTCTAACATGATTTGGCATTCTAATAACTTGATTATTTTGTGAAAATGGCATGTGTCCGTCACGGTGATGCAGTTATTTGGTCCAATCAATCATTCTTAGAAACTCTGCACATTTAATTTTCAGTTTTTGTGTACTTGTCAGTCATCATTTATCACAGTTTTCCAACTCGGTTGCCTCATCTTTCTATTTATATGGTTTTGACTATGCAACTCTGAATTCCATCAAATTGTTCAAGTTCTTTTGATATCTTGATAGCTGTTAGTGCATGCTTTATTATTTCTTTCTGATGTCTTCGTTATAACTGTAGAAATATCCAAGCAAGCAGTGTGCTTCTTGATGACAAATTTGAAGTGTGCCTTGGGAGTTTGAGTGAAATATGCACTCAACAAAGTCAGGGGAGCCAGAGTTTCTTCTCTCGGATTTTGAGATCATCAAAGTAAGATTTCCAGACCATCTATGTTCCGTTCAGAAGAAAAAGAAATAGTATTAGTATGTCTGATCACCCCAATGTTATTAACACAACAACAAAATTAACACGAAAAGCAGGGTGAGTAATTTTGTAACAATGCAAAAAGATGCCACATCTTAGCAGCTTAGCTTCATTTTTATACCTACAGGGCTATAGTACCATCAGGTGCATTGACCTACCGCATGAACTTTAAGTTTCTGTTTGGAATTATATATGATATATGAGGGTCCGTTGCTGACAGTAGTATTTGTTTGTTTCTAATGGTAGGTCCCTTGACAAGAACACATCAGGTGTGTAAAGTGCCCCTATGCTCTTTCAATCAATATTTCATACAACCAAAAGAGCTCTGTTGTGCAAAATAAAAGTAGCATGGTCTAACACTTTGATCTGTGCTTCTCACCTAACAGGCCCACCAGCTAGCTGCACATACGACGTTTACTGCTTTGGGAAGGTGCTAATTGAGCTAATCACAGGAAACCTTGGTGTGAGTGGCTCAAATGACTCAGATTCAGATGAGTGGTTGGCAAGAACATTAGGTTATATTGATGCCAATGACAAGGAGGGTGTCTCAGGTATCGTGGATCCTTCCCTTGTTGTGGATGAAGACCACCTAGAGGAAGTATGGGCAGTGGCCATCATCGCGAAGACATGCCTGAATCCAAAGCCTACTAGGCGGCCACTTGCTCGGTACGTCCTGAAAGCGCTGGAGAACCCACTAACGGTGGTGCGGGAACGGGAAGAGCTCCGCTCCAATTCATCTCAGCTCAAGAGTACCTCATCTCGAAGCTCTTGGCGTTTTGCTTTCCATGGAAACAAGTACCAGAGTTGGGACGTCATGCCAACATCGGGGAAAGCACTTGCTCCGAATAATAAAGCCAAGTCACAGGGAACAGAAGGAAGTGACGAGGATGAGGAGAATTCATTCTCGTTCAAGAGGGCTTCGCGGGAGAATTTCCCGGATCCCATAGAGTTGGAAGATAGTGTTGTTGTGTAGGAGTACCACAGATTAGCAATACTTTGGTGTGCATCTCTTTGATGCATCTAGGTGAAAAACTGTGTATACAGAGTAGGCCTGCTTTCCTTTTCCCCCTCTTAGTTTCAGTAATCTGTATTGGAAATAAATGGCGCGGCAGGTGCGCGGTCCTCGAAATGAAAGCCATCACAAGTTTCTGATCTGACCCGTTTGCCATGCTGGACTTTTGAATCGCAGAATTTGAACATGTAGCGGACTTTGAGGGGAAACTGAATTCTGATGCGATGATCTTGACAAATACAGAAGAAATGCCGGTGACAGAGAGAACTTCCCGAGCATAACCACCGCATCCGGCATGCATCAGGTGGTGCTTTCCCTGTAATGAACTCTCGAAGAAAAATCGACAGAGTTGAATGAAATCTGGCCAAAAGAATGAATTTTTTTTTTTTTGCATAAAGATAAGGTCAAGAATGAAAAAATATTTGCAAAAAAAAACAAGGTCCCACCGAGATTTGAACTCGGGTTACTGGATTCAGAGTCCAATGTCCTAACCACTAGACCATGGGACCATTTCGCGGTTATTAAAACAAAAGGAAATATTTGAAAGGATACATTTCCATGGTGCCTCCTTAACACGGTAGTTGTTTTCTAGGCAGTTTTCAGCATTTTGTGATCCAACGGTGCCTTCATTGAGAACTAGCAGTACGTGCTGTTACGTTTCTCTGTCATGAAACTCTTGAGAGGTAACATCATTGAGTGGTATTCTCAACTTTTGTCTAGCTGTTCTGTTGCCTGAGAGGTACATGGGATCGATCAGCAACAAATTAAAGATATCCTCGTACAAACATGAACATTCAGACACGCAGCGCTACTGGTTACTCCTAATCTATGTGCACGTTCCTTGGAGTAGTGAATAACCTTGGAGGAAACACAAGCACAATATGCTACTCATTACTCCTAATCTATGTGCACGTTAACTTGGAGTATGTTCCTGACTTCCTGCAGCGCAATTGATCATCTGACCAAACAGCGAACTAGCGCTAACGGGGGCTTTCTTGCTTTGTCTGAAACTCTGATTCATCAGGCACTGACCAGAACGACCACAAGTTCTTACAGAGGATGGAGAGGACATGGAAGAGATCACCACGACGCTCGCCACAGAACGAAGAGGAGACTGGGCATCTGTGACAGTGAGGCATTGAAGCCACACGCCTGCTAACGTGCCATGTGCGCCGGCCAAATTCTGCTCTACTCCGCGGAGCCCCCAGTAACCGTGGGGCTTGTCGCGCCCATCGGCTTCGGAAAACGGCGCGGACCGCGGAGGAACAGAGCCGTACTGTCGGGGATACAGAGGGTGGCGGCCGGAGGTAGCGGCAGTGCGAGAGCTGAGAAGAGGATAAGGTAGCAGCGGCGAATCGGACAATCTATAGTCTTCGCACACATCTTAAAGCACCGGAAGCCAAGTAACTACCTGGCTTCCGGAAGCTGGCCTTGTTTACTTCCCTCCAAAATCCACTATGCAAAAAGAAGATTCCCCATCACATCAAACTTGCGGTACATGCATGGAGTACTAAATGTAGATGAAATCAAAAACTAATTGTACAGTTTTGTTGTACTTTGCGAGACGAATCTTTTGAGCCTAATTAGTCAATGTTTGGATAATAATTCACAAATATAAACGAAATGCTACAGTTGCGCATTTATGACAAAATGCAAACTTTGTCACTCCCAATTTAAGAACTAAACAAGGCTCGAGATAGGTTTTCCACGTGTTCTTAGTTTCATTTCCATATTCTTGCCTTTGCACCTGTCAATAGAAAAAACCCAGACTAAAGGGAAATTGGCCCACAATCTAGATGGGCTTGGACCAAAACAAAACATGAGCATCTCGCCTCAACCGGTCTTGCGCTGATAGGGCCCAGGGACGAAAACAGAAACCTCTCCTTCGGACCATCGCCGCCGGCGCGCCGCCACCATGGCTGCCGCCCGTGGCCAAACCCTCGGCCGGAGTAGCTTCTCCCGCGCCACATCCAACCCGGCGGCCTCCTCGTCGGGCGCTGCGGGCATAAAGCTTGGCCCGAACGGCGCTGCCTTCGTCTCCTCGGGCATCCCCGACCTCGACAGTAAGCAGCTTCTTGCTCACAAAAATCTTCTCTCTCCGATGAGGAAGATTCGTCTTTCGCTTTTTATGTTCCCGAATGATATGCACGATCTTTTCGGTGAGAAATACTATCTTCTCTTGGCATCGATGTTCAGGATTTTTTTTAGATGTATATCTGCGCGTTGTGACGGAAACAATGCCAACTAAAGGTTTAAAAATTTTCACAGACCTATCACCTATGTTTGCAAAAAGTTTTAATTTGCTTCCATCTTTACACTATTATCATTGCTTGCCTCTACCTCTAGGCTTGGGCAGGAAGAACTGATATGCTTTCATATCAGATATGTGGAAGTGGTACACAAGGATATCAGTATGAAAATAATTAGCATGGTAGGAGTACACGGTAGAAACTAGACATGCATGGAAGCTACTTCATGTGATGAAGAGTGCATTAGAATCGAAATTGCAAATTGATAAGAAAAAAAACTTGCATTAAAAGTTGTTGTGCATTTGTAATCACTGAATCATCATTATTTTGCACTCTCTTGCAGGGATTTTGGGTGGTGGGTTCCTTCTTGGCTCAGTTGTAATGATCATGGAAGATGCTGATGCACCACACCACCTTCTGCTTCTTCGATGCTTCATGGCACAGGGTGTTATACACAAGCAGCCCCTGCTGTTTGCAGGACCTATGAAGGAACCACGGTTATTCCTTGGTACACTGCCTGCTCCTGTTTCATCTTCAAAGGAGGATGGAAGGCACAGAGTGATGGGGGTCGGAGCAAGTAGTGATGGACGAGGAAGTGTACGTCTCCTGAATAATTTTTATTAGTAAAGTTAAATTGCCAAGGAGGGTTCTTCTTATATTGCTCTGGAAATGTTATTTCACAGGATGAGGGTTTGAGGATAGCTTGGCAGTACAAGAAATACTTTGGGGATGAGAAGACCTCTGGTGCTGAACATAAAGGTGTTCCTTCACTCCCTCTGTTAATGTTTCACTTTATTCTTTGTTTTGTTGGTGTTGATTTTCTGTGGTACACACAGAGCCACATTTTTCATTCAAGTATTCTTGACATGGATGTTTAGAAAATATATTAAAAATGGAGAGTGATTATTCGTTACCAAACTTATAATTTCTTGCTCTTTGCCGTTGTAATCAACTCGGTCCTAGGAGCTTGCAACCTGATACTGAGCCTAGCTCAGTTGATCAAGGGCGTGGCCATATGCCCAGACTACCCATGTTCAAGTCCTTGTTGAGGAGAATTGGGGTGCCTACTTCTTCTTAATTAAAAAGCCACCTAGTTCCTCCTAGGTTGGTTAAGTTTTTTCTTCTTCTGTGACTGACAAGATAACAGCTAATCTATGTAGTACATATTAGTTTTCTTGAATAAGCAATTTCTAGTTATGTTGTTCAAGCTAAGCTTTATTGTAGTCCCTCAAGATGTCCATGAAAAGTCTGATTCATTTAGCGCTATTGCAGATAATAAGCAGGAATTCAGCAATGATTTTGATTTGAGGAAGCCCTTGGAAAGGCATCTACTTAATGGACAGAATATTGAGTGTGTAAGCACTCAAGATGCAGATAATCTCAGAGACCTCCAGGATCGTTGTTCCACTTTCTTATCCAAGCTTCCTGGGTGAGGTTAATTTTTGGTTTAATATTCAAAATTGCTTCCTTTGAGAACTATCATGGTTTAGTTGCAATACCGTTTCATCACCAACTAGTCTATGTTAACATGCTTTTATTGTCCAATAATGATAAAATTGGTTATACTACCCGTGTGCTACGCGTCTGTGCCTAGTTTTGATTTTGAACTTCTCTTTTGTTTTCCGCATTCAGAAAAGATGGTGGAAGTTTAACTGCTGGGAGAATTGCTATACAATCACTCTGTGCACCCCAGTGTGGATACTTTGAGAAGGCAAGGATTTAATTCAACAATATCCATTGACTGGCTACTATAGTCTGTTGAAAATTTGAAGCCAATTTATGTTCATTCTTTTCTATCTACTTTTGCAGGACTGGGAAATGATCTCATTTATCAGGTCACTGAAGGCCATGGTGCGCTCATCTAATTCTGTTGCTGTTGTAACATTTCCAAGTACAGTTCTGTCAAATTCGTTCTGCAGGAGATGGCAACATCTGGCAGATACACTGTTGTCTATTAAAGCAATTCCAGGCAAGCTCGGCCCATCAAATTTTGTGTCCTGATAACCATTTCAACCATGTAAGTTGTCCAGCATTTTAATTGACTGATTCTGGTTACAGATGAGGACAAAGACTTGGCAAAACTCCTCACAGGGTATCAAGATATGGTTGGTTTTTTACACGTCCATAAGGTGGCACAGACTAATAGTCAGGTACCCAAGTTCTTTTTTGTAAGTGCTGTAAAATAAACTTTGTGCTTAGCTGTTTTGACACCTTATATGTCGGCAAGCAGGTGCCTGTGATCTTAGAGGCATCCACACTTTCTCTGAAGCTGCATAAGAGGAGGTCGCTGATCCTAGAACGGTTGAACCAGGCACCAGTTGATGGGTCAAGCGGGCCTTCATCTGCTGTATCAGGCAGTTGCTCATCGTCGCAAGGCTCACAGCTTGATTTCTAGTTCAGATTCAGATGAATGACAGATCTAAGATAGGAGGTCAACCGTGTTACATACTTGTTACTCTAGAAAAATGCATCTTTTTAAGGTTTAGCTTCACGTTAGCCATCCCCCCTCATGTATCTTTCAGCTTGTTGTACACCACTATCAGTAGCATTTGAACAGGCTAAAGTTGTATGTTGCTATCTGCTTGTGGCAGTTGATTCACCAAATTTATACTAAATTGTATGTTTGCTCAAGTTGTCCGTTTCAAGCGATCATATTTGCACAAAGTGGCAGCTATGCTGATGCTGCTGAAGAATTTGTGGTCTGCACGAAGACCGAAGTACGGGAAGGAGTTGTGACAAGGACTGCAGCAAGTTTGCAGGTGGTGTCAAACGCAAAGTACAGTTTCAACCTCTCAGGCTTTCGAGTATTAGACTGGAATCTTCATACATGCGCACAGAAGCATTAGGTACCAGGACATATATAAAATGCCTGGAATGGGATTAACAGTCGAACTAACTTTGTATAATTGACTAATATTATGTTTAAGAACATCTGGAGATGATTTTGGAGTTATAAATATACAAAATCAGAGATGCGGAGTTGTGGGGATAGGTATTTGAAGAAGGATAAAACATCTTTTTCAGGTCTAAATATGTGCTGTGATCAGTCGAAGCCGTATACAATCCAGAATCATCAGAATGGGATTTCATTAGGCCAAACTTTTTTTTGAGGGTATCATAATCAGTAGACCTAACTCTTGACGCAAAAGTTCTCTTGAATAAATGGGCTGAACTTATAACTGATAGGCTTACTTGGCCCATTAACATTTCTACCGTACATCCCAGTGAAGCGATGCCATCCGCCTCTCTTCCTTCCTATAGAAGAAGCAGCAGCCGGGCGTTATCGCGACGCGCGCTGAGTCACAAGCCAAGTCAGAGAAGGTTAGGGTTTACCGGTCGAGACTTCCTCCTCCCCGCCGCCGCCGCCGCCGCCGCCATGGGACACTCCAACGTCTGGAACTCGCACCCCAAGAACTACGGCCCCGGATCCAGGGTTTGGTAATCCTCTACCCCCCTCGCACCTCGTTCCTCCCACCTAATCGCAAAATGTTCTGTGAAACTGCGATGTATCTTTGTTATGTCCACCGTTGAATCCGTCAGGTTGAGCTTGTGTTTGGGCTTTGGTGCTTCCATGTCCAGATTGATTTGCGTGCCCTTACGCTTGTGGAGTAGTTAATGTCGATGGTTGCTAATGGATGCCGTGGTGTGGTTTTTTGATTGCAGCCGCGTGTGCGCCAACCCCCACGGCCTGATCCGGAAGTACGGGCTCATGTGCTGCAGGCAGTGCTTCCGCAGCAACGCCAAGGACATCGGCTTCATCAAGGTATGCGACAGAAGCTTTCGGGCCCCTGCTTCCTCTAACCTATAACCTAGCCCTTTGTTTGGTAGTGGTTTGCATGGTTGAGTATTTTGTAAGCGTATGGTTCATCCTGTTCTGCTATGATTTATCCCGTTCATGCTTCGCCATATCTGTGTTGGTCGAACAGGGACAAATAGTATGTTAAATGGTTTCTTAGAACTGGAAGTGATGCCCATGGTGCCAATGTTATTGCACTTATATTCTGCCGTCAATACTAGCTTGGACGCTGCATAAATTCTTGCTCCTGTTTACAGATGACCTTTAGGCCAACATCTAGTAAATTATTCAGATTGTTCTGTGATTGGCTCAACTTTGTAGCTAGCAATTTAGTCTCTGTGTGTGCTGTGTAGTAACAGCCTAATTCTTCTATTTGCAATAGCAAGGCAGTGACAAGATTATGGCTTTTTGTAACGATTTCGTACCTGTGTCTTATTGTAAAAGGTGGTCTATAATTGACATTTTATTTACAAGTCTCTTATTAGCAATATAAACTAGCTATAGTAACAGTCTAATTCGTTTAGGTACTAAGGTAGTTGCAAGACTATGGCTCAGATTTTTGTAGTTAGCAATTTTGAACCCCCGTGAAGTCACTTGTTGTAGAGGTTGGTCAATTATCAACATGCTTTTACTGCTGCAGTTGGGCATAAGCTCTGAAGCATGCTGATTTCCACACATCCAGCAGGTGTTTCTTATTATTTAGAATTTCTCAATGCCTATTTTCTGATGAAGATGCTGGGCAGTTTAGCTGTAGGTAAACAATTGTGCTGTGTTTTTTTTATACTGGAAAGTTTCAATGTGTATTGGCCCGTTCTATCTGCAATTTAGAGTGTAGGTACTCTATTGTAGAATTAAGCCCATGTTTCCCATATTTGTACGGTGCACACTGGCACAAAACATTTCTTGTTCAATGAGTTGGTGGTTATAGACATTCTAGTTTGGTTAAGGCAGACTGTTGTGGTGATGTTTTTTTTATTTTGAGACTCACAATGTGCGCTCTTATTATGCAGTACCGCTGAAAACTTGAGGAGGTCCAAAGCATCACGAGAATGGGAGCACGGATGAGGAGCATCTTCTTTGATCCGTCTTTTGCTTAGTACTATCATAATCATACCATGTACTGAATTATTTGGGTTTAAAATGGACCAAGTCGTTGTATTCTAGCTGGCAGTCTACCGCGTGCTAGTTGAGAATGTAGAACAGCAATGATCAGACTAATATCAGTGTTATTGTGCCGCATTACCGTTGCTATCGTGCCTGCATTGGAGTTTCTCGTCTGAAAGGTTCATGCCATTTTATCCGCCGTGCCCTCGATTTAGCCCCATGTTTCCTCTGCTTTGATTACGTTTTGAGTCACTATGATTATGATGTGTTCTACGGTGTCGCAGTTGTATCTTGTATTGCTTTATGCGGGCACTCCGTTTTACTCCCTCCACCTAAAAAACAGGTCATTTTACGTATTGAATCTGTGTTTTTTATGGAGGGAGTACGTGGCAGGTGAGCTCCTCCTTCGTGGCAGCCAATTCGTTCATTTGGTCAGGCCCATACTACAAATAGAGTTAGAGAGTTGTCTCCATGGTTTAGAGCCCATATGCAGCTAGACCTAGACGCGGGCTCGGTTCTTTGATGGGCTTGAACATAACTTTATTGGGTCAGGCCCATTCCACAAATAGATGGATAGAGATTTGTCTCCATGGTCAGAGCCCAGCAAATGCAGCTAGACGCAGGCTGTTGCTGTGATGTGCTTGAACTGTACTTTATTGGGTCTAGCCCATACTACTAATAGATATAGAGATTTGTCTCCGCACGGTAAAGCAGCGTGGTGCTCTCATCGTTGGTAAAACACTGCCGCGCTTGAAATTTACAGGCAGACTTTCACATTCACCTTGACATTTATGTTCTGGGCTGTCGAGGTTCTGGCTTGCTGCCCGTAAAACTCACGCCTTTACAGGGAAGCTCGTGATTCTTTACACTTTTACACTTGCATCCAATCGCCCATTGCCGTGGAGGACCACGAGCGCTTGGCAATCGGACGCCGCGCTCCACCAATTTCCAATTCCGCTGCCACGAACAGCGAGCATGGCTGGACCAGCCACAAGGCGGCCTTCCCCTTTTCAATCATGCAGCGGAGCACACGGGCGCGTTTGGTTCGAGGATCAGGCGAGCCTCGCTCGCATCTACCAGCCAGGCTGGGCTAGATCAGACTAACGGCATGCAGAACTTCAGTGTTTGGTTCACTGCACGATGATATACAGGATGCAAAAAGCACGTGATTGGTTGCAACCAAGTTCAACACACATACAGATGCATTTGTTTGGTTGACTACATGCAAGAGAGTTTGAACATACGAGGACTTGACTTGGTAAGGTTACCACCTAATTTTTGGACATCCCAGATACTCGTAGAACATAGATGATTACACACGGTTAGAAACTAAAATTAATATGCAAATAAACTGAGCTAAGATCATAACAAACTGCACAATAATGATGGCATTGATTCTTTCTCTTGCTTGATGGCCTTGCAGTCATCGGGCTCTTCACTTTTGATGACTTGATCACCATGTCTTTTGTGGTAACCTGCAAAAACTTTACCTTTTGTCTTGTATCCTTTGTAACAAGCTCCTTTGAAGCTATTGACCTGTGCATGGCATTCTTCCTAGGTGGCAAAAACTCCAGTTTGGCGGCCACAAGAAACAACATGCCAAGTCATAATGGCAGTCCTAAATATGTAAAATGACACAGTGAAAACAAATGAGATAGAATATATAATTGTGAACACAATGTCTGAAAGTAAAGTAATCATAGGTAATGGATTGTGCTCAGTTAATGGATAGATAGCTCAAATTCAACAAGCATGGATGGTTCATATCATAGGCAATGGACACATAGCTCAGATCATGCAAGTATGAATGGTTCACATCATAGGTAATGGACATATAGCTAAGATCATGCAAATATGAAATGCTTACATCAGACGCAATGGACAGAAAGAAAACTCAGAATCAACATGTAAGAAAACAAAATAGCAAAGGCAAAGGAGAAATGGTCATGAATTAAAGTCATGGTCATAACTGCAACCATGGTCAAGTGTCCATCACATCATAGGCAATGTAATTGACTGATCAGATACATCATCACAGAGCTAATGCATATTCCAATGTCACTTGAACCACACCTCAAGTTTGTACCACACAGACCTAGAACCACCCAACCATGAGTTACTGACCTACAGAGACAAGCATGTTGTCTCAAACCAAAAGAATTGAAGCATAGTGTTGCCAGCTCCAGTTAGCTTTGTCCTCCACAAAATATTCATCAAACTGCACAAAAGGAGTAAACAGCAGGATAGCAGCTTCGCTCCACAAAAGAAAGATCAGTTAGTAAGCATGTGAGGAGATCTACATGTAGTAGCGCTTGTTCTGAGCCAGAGGACATGGTGCTTGGCATACAGTACCTACTAACTGTCTCCATAGACCTCCTAAATGGTTGGTGGATGACCCTAAATCTTTGGTTGTGGCCTACAACATGAAAATATATTGCAACTTGCTCCTCTACACTACTATGTATGGTGTCCCTTAGCAAGCTCTTTTCACTTAGAAGGTTACACAAGTTGAAAAAAAAGGAGGTCTACGCATGCGCAGCATGCTAACACATTCTATATCATTACAGTTATAAATTTTATTCAGATTGGCTTGGTGTTCCTCATCCATGACACTTATTGGGGCACAGGTAATATGAGGACATGAACTTTGTGCCACCCTAAGACTACTCATGAAGTATGCATAAATAATAGTAACAAAAGCAGCAGCTTGAGTCACAAGCATGCGTCTCTGGTCGACCTGGTCCATCTATTTCAGTGCGAGAATGAAAAAGGCATTGCTCAGAATAAGAACAAATTATAACAAAGGTGCTACTGCTCAACAATCATAGACAAGAACAATAGGCAGTGCTCATATATCACATTTTTATCATGTTATAATCAAACATTATTGACTAAGGATATGTGCTCATTTATCATTGTCTTTTTCATCTTATAAACAATCATCATTGGCTAGGAAGTGGAAGAGGGCAAGGGTGAGGATGGAGGGAGGGTTACGGCAACGGTGAGGATATAAAACCAGCAGATGGCGCGAAAGGAGGGGTAACTCTAGACTTTTCCCCCGTGCGCGCGCCTGCACCGCGCGAGCCAATTTTTATAGCCCCCGCGCGCTCCCTCTCGTCCCGCGCGAGCCAGGCTGCCCAGAAACGGATTTCATTTACGTTTCCGGCAGATAGGCTCCGCCGGGCCTTTTGCATGCCTCAGGTGCCAGGTCGAGTGCAGGCAAAGCAAACTCCCGAAACCTGCGTCCCGTGGACCAGGCTGGGCCAAATGCAAACCGCCCCAGGTGTCTCGAGAGGAAGCTTCGTCCTCGCCGCGACCCGCGCGGACGAGGACGGGGGAGACGGCGAGCGCCCGGGACAGGTGGGAGTAGCACGTGCTGCGCCTGCACGGGCACGGCGCGCGGCTCGGCTCGGCTGGCACGCCACTGCCGCACCACGGCACCAGCGCATGCGCACACGCGCGCCAGCCAGCCAGCCAGCCAGGCCCAGGCCCGACCCCGACGCCGATCCGTCCAATCGCTGCCGCGATTTTTATTGGGGGGCAACCTGGAATCCGAGCCGCTGATGCCGTCTCCTCCTCCGGCGAGCCACACCCGCACAGCCAGCCACGTGGGGCCCCCGCCCATAGCTGTTCCCAGCCTGCCCGGATGGACTCCAGCATAAAAGCGGAACAGCGCACGCCTCCACACTCCGTTCACTGCCCTGTGGGGTCTCAGGAATATACGGGCCCACGGGCCTCCCAAGTTGCGCGGGTCTTTCTGTGGGCTGGCAGGCATGATCGATCGAAGTAGACCGGATTAGTTAATGGGCAACTTGCGGAATGGAATAATGAGGCGTTTATAATTTGATGGATTCGAGCGGCGGGCCCACCGCCTTCTGTGGACGCAACTTTTATGTTGAACAACACGAAGAACTCGGGAGATCTGCTTAACTCCAGTGATCGATTCGTGGGTGGTGCAAGATGTGCCAGTCAATTTGATCTAAAAATTAACAATGTAAATATTAAATTTCTGAGCCGATCGAGGGTGAAGCCTCGAGCTTATGGTTAGGCATTTTTGAATAAACACCACAACAGATAGATATTTAATGTAAGCATGCGGTGTAAATACATGAAACATTAATGGCATATTCCATCGGCTATGTCAGCCGATGGAGCATTGTAACACAACAACCATGAAAGGAGAGCCCTTGTTAACCACGCGCTTATCAAATAAGCTAACAGATCTAACCACTATCTTAACAAGTGTATTGAACGGTAACACGAATGAGAGGGTATTGACATCAATTTACTAACTTAAAATATTAGAACATAGCAACAAGGACCAGCCGATGCTGACTATACGCAAGCAAGATACATTGACAGATCTAATTAATGTCTCGATAAGTGTATTGAACTTAGACAAGGCAACACGAATAAGAGGGCATTAACCTTGATCTGACAACATGAAAGACTGGAGCACAATCACCAAAGACCTCTTGCCTACCACTTACAAGCCTATTAAGGTAACAAAATCTAATCAATGTCATGACTGTCTAATTGAACTTAGACCAGGTAACACGGTGAGAGGGTATTAACTTCGATCCATTAATCTTAACAGACATGCTCGCGGCAGCAAGGTCTCGCATGCACTCCCTATCGGCTCGATGATGTCATCATGCTTCCGTGAGATACGAATAAGATCCGACCGAAGCATCGGCTCTTAATGGTAGCACGCTGACGTCAGAGGTCTGACGGTTAGCAATACGAGGGGCGGGGGTAAAGATCTATCAGACCTAGCATATATATAAGGCAGTAAAAGCATGCAGAGTCTACCAGCCAATACGATCTGACAACTGTGAACGTCTAAACAAGGCAAGGAAGCCGATGAAGACAACCTAACCAGCTCTAAGTTATTTGATAACTTGAGCAACGTCGAAAACAAGCAGAATATTGGACAAAGCCTAGAAAGTTCTACTTGCAATGTAAGATAACTCGATAACTAGCCACTCGACAATATCAGAATATTAAGGCTTAACTTAGAAAGTTCTGATAGAGGTCGTAATGATCGGGTGACGGTACTTACAAGCTTGCTTAAGATCGAAGCCGATGCATCCTTGCGTGCTAGAAGGAACTCGTCGAATCTACTCTACTCCTACTCCTAGGATTTTGGCGATGTGGCGCCGAAAGATTGTATTGATTGATTGATGATCATTTATTACAATGGCCAGCGATACATATTTATACCCTTGACTAATGACTCCTAATTGAGGCGTACCAAAACTTGTCTAACAATAAATATCTAAACAAAAGAAAATACTAAGATACATGAATCTCTAATTTTCCTGATGTAGAATCCTTACTAATGAACCTTACTAATGAAGTTTTCTTCGATCTATCCGTAAAAAGGTCGATCTTCACGGGTGATTAACCAGATTTCCTCCAACGCGTGGCATGCAAAGTAGACCGAAATCCATGCCTTATATATTCTAATCGCTTTTACCCATTCGTGTTAGCCCACTTCTCATGTTTTAGGCTCCTTGTTATCAACTCATATCATCGTACGTGCATGTAATTACAACATGCAAGTGCACAGCACACATGCAGCTACACCCGGTACGTGTGCATGGTCCGGCGTCCTTGCCGCTGGACTAGAGGACGACCTTGACCTGCCGTGTCCGCGCAGAACCTCGTCTTCCTCAATATGTCGACTCCAACGCAAAACCCGGCAGCCCGCGGCGTCGTCGTTGTCTCGATACCGTTCTCGCGTTCCGCTAGCCTTATGGTGTTGTCATCATCAGTGGCATCACGTACCCTCCCTACATGCACTTTCTTCATTCCGCCTATCTCGTCTTTGTGAGATTTTATCGGCTAAAATCCGGTGTCAGCCCCATCTGCTGGACAGCACAGCATCTCAGCCTTGCCCTTCTCCCTCCTCTGATTTTTTCCTTCAGAATAAAATAGTGCTACATTCTTTAAGCTCAGGGATGAGTCATCGCCATGCACTGTCACTGTTCATCCAGCAGTGGCTCCCCGTTTTCTTCGCCGAGTCAGCAGGAGTCGCAGCGCCCGTGCGTGCGTGCCCTCCGTTTCTTTTTAAATTTCAATCCTTTCGCACATGATGATGGATCCGGGGCATCCGGCTCTCTCGGCCACCCTGGATTAGCGCGGGTATTAAAAAATGTGGTTAGTGGATGAGGGCACCAGCTGCTGAGCTGACCCTGCCACGGTAGCCGCATTGGATTCTTCAAAACATTCCGGGCGCGCTCGTGCAGCTGACCGTGCTGCGCTAGCTGTCTTGCACATGACAGCTCCGGCTCGCTGTCGCCCGGCCCCGGCCGCTCGAGCGCTCGCTGCCGATCGCCCAAAACGACAATTTCACGGCACCTGACCGGTGGCGAAGGCAGGATCAAGCTTGGGTTCTCCTTTCCTTCTTCTTCCTCCCTCCTCTTCTTTTCTTCTTCTTCCTCATCAAATTTATAAGGATGCTCAATAAGATTCACGACGGTAGGAAAGCTCGAGCCCAGACCCATCGCTGGATCCGCCCCTGCACCTGACCACCTGAGAACCCAACCTGCGACGCCTGAAGACAGCGCTACTTCTACGTTCTACCAAGGATGCCAACAAATTACCATTCCAACTGCTCTTACATGCACAATACAGTGGTATTGTCAGAAACAAATGCATATCGCAATGTTGTGATTGGTGGGGGAAAAAGAGAGGGAATTCTCTGTTTTGGATTCCGTTCGAAATAAGAGAGTATTTTGCATTGTGAGCATTGTCAAATTTTGCACATAAGATTAGGGGGTGTTTGGATACACCCCACTAAAATTTAGCACATGTCACATCGGATATTTGATGCTAATTAGAAGTATTAAACATAGGCTAATTACAAAACTAATTGAACAGATAGAGTCTAATTCGCGAGACGAATCTATTAAGCCTAATTAGTCCATGATTTGACAATGTGGTGCTACAGTAACCATTTGCTAATGACGGATTAATTAGGCTTAATAGATTCGTCTCGTGAATTAGCATAGGGTTCTGCAATTAGTTTTATAATTAGTTCATATTTAGTTCTCCTAATTAGCATCCGAACATCCGATGTAACACTGCTAAAGTTTAGCACCTAGTATCCAAACACCCCCTTAGTAATCTTGTGCTTCAGTAACAGTTGTTAATCTCTGAACGAGCAAACGCTAGTAGTAGCAGTGATTCCGTACTGCCCGCTGCGAAGATCAGCTGGCAGCTGCCAAAAGTGCTGCCAGATTATTCGCCCTGCGGGTGAAACCTACTCTCTGCATCTCACAAAGAGTGTTCGTTTAGCCTTCAAAAGTTGTCCCACAAGAAGTGTTTATATAACTTTCAAACCATCCAACAAAGACCCTCATAATACCTTCTGACCCAATTAATGAATGGAAAAAGTTAGCTCGCGCAGAACGCGCGGCCTGCTGCGACCCGTGTCAGGAGATTGGGCTCACATTTTCTATTTCGTTTGCACCATTGCGCTCCTTACGATGAGATCAACAAAACTAAACCCACGATGCATATGTTTTGAAATAGTTACAATATACCGATAACTTATGTTGAATATACATTAGTTATTCTGTATTAAGTGTAGCAACTTAAATGTGAATCTACCAACGAATTATATACATAAATTGATACAACAAGTAATTTTACCTAGCATTTCTTACCTATCTTGAGTATCCACTGTGCCATCTTCCTCTCTACATAAATTGTTCTGTTGCCCCCTATATAAGTTGTTCCATTTTCTCCATGTAAATTGTAATAGTATAAAAGTTATCACATGCTCTCTACGTGAAATGATACTAATGATTGTATAGAAGTTCTTTACATAAGTAAGCATGCTACTAGATATACAAGTTACTGGACCACACAACATAGGTTTTTATATTTCCATGCATCAATTTCTGCGGATAAACGAGACAACTTGTTAGTTCTAGAAATATAATGTAAATATAAGTTACTATTGCCACGATAAAAATAAGATTACTTCAAAATGTATGGAAAGTGGGTCTCATTTCATAGATAAAATTGTGAAGAATATAAATGTGGAAATGAATTCGAAAGCTAAAGCTTAGTGAGAAAGTTATCATCGAAACTGGACAAAAGTAAATTGCATGGCATGATTTGCTCCATGTGACGACAAGAAGCTTGTACTGTTACGCATGCACACGATTTGTGCTACTCCTAGCGCTCTGCTTGCATGCACATAATTTGGTCTGTGTTATTTTTTTAAAAAAATTACTTTGCGCACATGGGGTGTGAGTCCTAACACTATGCTTACTTGTACCGTAATTAGCTCCGCACTTTGCAGGTTCGCGCGATCACGTTTTGCGCGACGCGTGTCAATGAATCGAGCATTTACTCGATGATGTTCGAGCTATACTTGCTAAATAAAGAAGACTAATAAGTTCGATAATTATTGCAAACGTGAATACTCGTAATTCATCCGGTAAAAAAGAGTTATTACGATTACCGTGGACGGAGAGGGTACGACCACTACGAAACGGAAAAACTACAGCAGTCTCGTCCTCAGACTTCTCCACGCACTCAGAGATCCCAATCCAATTCCCGATTGCTACAGCCTCCAACTGACATATGGGCCTTGGAACACAGTTCCGTGGGCCCACGCTCTCTCGTTGGCAAGGAGCAGCTGATAGCTAGCTCCAGCTGCAACCGAAAAGGAAGGAAGGAAGGCGCAAACCAACGGAGCGCAGGCCGGGTCACAGCGCAACGACGCCGCGCGCCCCCGCCGCTGCCCGTTCGGATCCCGCTCGGCTCCAGCTCGCCCCCGTCCCCACGGACACCACCCGCGCCAACCCTCAACTCCACGAGCCGTCACTGACATCTAGGCCCAGACTGCCGGGCCCGTGCGCAAGTGGGCGTAAGTGGATTGGTGTCTCGCAGCCACGGCACACCAGGATCCAGCCTGGCTCCTCCCACCCCACGGCCCCGGCGTTTCCACACCCGATTCTTATACCACCCGCCCAACTCCTCCCCCTCTTATCTCCCTCGCTCACGACGACGCACCCGCATTGCGCCCGCCGCCGTCAATCCCAGCGGATCAGGCCAAGTTCGCGGGGATTTCGGGAGGTGTGACAGCAGGAGCAGCACCGGTGGCCATGGACCCGTGCCCGTTCGTGCGGGTGCTGGTCGGCAACCTCGCTCTCAGAATGCCGGTGGCGCCGCCGGCCGCCGGCGCCGGCGCGGGCGTCCACCCGTCCACGTCGCCGTGCCACTGCAAGATCCGGTTAGGAAAGATGCCGGCTCAGCTCGTCCCGGCACCGCTCGCGCCCTTCGACGGCGGCGAGCAGGCGCCGGCGTCCGGGGCGCTCGCCGCTGCGTTCCATCTGTCCAAGGCCGACCTGGAGTGGTTCAACGGGAAGCCGTCGCTCTTCTCCTCACGTGGGGAGGCGTGCCTGAAGGTCGCGGTCTACGCCGGCCGGAAGGGGAGCACCTGCGGGGTCAGCTCCGGGCGGCTGCTCGGGAAGGCTACCATCCCGCTCGACCTCAAGGGCGCCGAGGCCAAGCCCGCGGTGCTGCACAGCGGCTGGATCTCCATCGGGAAGAGAGGCGGCAAGGGCAGCCCCGCGGCGGCGGAGCTCAGCCTCACCGTCCGGGCGGAGCCCGACCCGCGGTTCGTGTTTGAGTTCGACGGCGAGCCGGAGTGCAGCCCGCAGGTGCTGCAGGTGCGGGGCAGCATGAAGCAGCCGATGTTCACCTGCAAGTTCGGGTGCCGCAGCAACAGCGACCTGCGGAGGCCGGGGATGCAGCCGGAGCGGGAGGGGGCGTCGGGGAAGGAGCGCAAGGGGTGGTCCGTGACGGTGCACGACCTGTCGGGCTCCCCCGTAGCGATGGCGTCCATGGTCACGCCCTTCGTGCCGTCGCCGGGGACGGACCGCGTGAGCCGCTCCAACCCGGGCGCGTGGCTCATCCTCCGCCCCGCCGGCGACGGCGCCTGGGAGCCCTGGGCGCGCCTCGAGTGCTGGCGCGAGCGCGGCGGCGCCGGCGCGTCCGACAGCCTGGGCTACCGCTTCGACCTCCTCCTCCCCGGCGTCGACCACGCCGTCCCCCTCGCCGATTCCTCCATCCCGTCATCCAAGGGCGGCAAGTTCGCCATCGACCTCACCGCCGCGCAGCCGCTTAGCCGGGGCGGCACGCCGGGGTGTAGCCCGAGGGGCAGCGGCGACTTCAGCAACTGGCCCCTGGGGAACTACCGCGGGTTCGTCATGTCCGCCGCTGTCCAGGGCGAGGGCCGGTGCAGCAAGCCGACGGTGGAGGTCGGGGTGGCGCACATCGGGTGCGCCGAGGATGCGGCGGCGTTCGTGGCCCTCGCGGCGGCCGTGGACCTGAGCATGGACGCGTGCAGGCTTTTCTCGCACCGGCTGAGGAAGGAGCTCTCCCACCCGCAGGCCGACCTTCTCCGGTGAGTCGGTGACCCCCGACCCGCCACCGGCCACCGGCGCGGCGACCACGAATCACGAGCAAATTGTAAATAAGTAGTTGCGGCAGATGCGTGCTTTAGCGTTAGTTTGTTGGAAGTAGTTCGATTCGGGGTGATCGGCTAGTTGATCAAGATCACCTTTTTTGCGAGCGCGAGCGTGGTGTGGGTGTGATTTTTTGGTTGGTTGCTTCACTTTAGCCATGGTAGTAGGACGTCCTCTTTTTTGGATTTCTATAAATCCAGAGCAATTTGTGAACAAGAAACGAGCTTCCAGTTCGATTGGAGTTGAACGACCTCGAATGTGTTATCGGCTTCTTGCTCGGATCAAAATTCTTCAAAAGGGCGGGTTGTTGCGGTAAACCTGCATCACTGCCTCCACCCCGCGGCAAAGCATAGAATCTAATCTACATGGTCTCATTTTGTTTCGCTCTCGCGAGATCGAAGCATTTTGAGAAAATTCACTGCATGCCGTTTGAAAATTTAACTCATCCCCTATGTGCCTTTGGTGCCACTGAAAATTTAACTCATCCCTTACGTGCCGTTACCGTCACAGCACATTTATATGGCTGTTAAACGAAGCTGGAAAAGACAATATTGCCCTAGAATGGAAGATACAATCAACATGCTCTTATGAGGTATTTCGTCAAACACATTGTGGGCGACACCAGCGAAACCACCCTCTTTTATGTTCATCCCTCGCATCTTTCATCTCTCATCTCTCTCCGATGCACTAAGCTGGGACAGGGACTGACGGCGAAGATGCAGGTGCTGCCGCCAGCCGCAGCGGAGAGGACGCACACTCTGGGTGGTGCTTACCTTATGGCCGTACCCCGCACGCATGTAGTTCTCCGTCGATTTCCTCGCGCCCGCACAAACTCACTGGAGCCACCCGCCAGCTCCCTTGATTGCAAGTTTGCAACTAAAGGGCTAGTAGCTAGCTGCCGGATCGAACTACTCTCTAGTTATATGGCAGCTCAAGCAAGAATCAAGCACCTATGGGTCAGCTACCTCCCCGTAGCTTCGACACAACCATCCTCGTCACTAGCGTAGCAGACGAACACCGCGGCTCGGCACATCAGCAGACATCCGGTCTTTCGTGGCCCGCGCCGGCGTGACCACATGGACTGGGGCGCCGACGCCGGCGCAGGCTCGCGCCCGATGGCGGGGCTTGGCAGCGGGCGCCCGGCGCGGCCAGAGAAGGCGGCGTGGCCTTCGGATCCGGCGGCCGCACACGGCGTGAGGCGACGAGACGCGGGGCCGCCCGGCCGTGGCCAAGGTACTGGATAGCGTTTCGGCATGGCAACGGATTAGCGTCGGTGTAGTGGATAGCGGACGTCAAGTTCAAATAGTGCAACTCAGAAAATTGTCAAATTTTAGAGGATATATAATATTAACATCAAGTTTACTCATAAAAAACTTATAAAAAAATTATGATTTTAAATTAGCCATTACATTTAATCACAAATAAATAGTATAATTAAGATGTATGGATATATATTAACGTTAAATTCCCATATCAATAAATAAAAAAATTATTTTTTATCCAATAACCTTTCGTCATTACCTAAATAACCATTTTAAACATTATTATTACCATTTGATTCATATTCATATGTCACTTGAACTGTAAATATAACGAATAGCGACCGCAATAGCGGACAACAGTGGACACTAATTCCAAACATGCTATCTTGAGTCTGCTACCTTGTAGCGGTAGCTATGCATTGTGGGCGCTACGAATGCTATTTAGTACCGTGGCCGTGGCCCGCGCGGCGCGTGCCTGCTCGACGGGAGGCGATGGCGGCGCAGCGCACGCGACACCTCGCGGAGCTTGCCGGCACAGCTCCTCGCGGGCTGTCGGCACGGTGGCGCGCGCGGCAGGTGGCACAGAGCCGCGGTCACCCGCGCCTGAGCACGAAAGTGAGCGTTCCTCGAACTGCTTCGCAAGAGATCGAGCAGGGGATGCACGAGCACGGGCGGCGCGGGATTGAGTGGCGGACCGAGAGGGCAATTTAATGCCGTTACTGTAGCTTTTTGCCAAATGTAACGGTAATGGCACATAGGAGATGGAGTTAAATTTTCAGTGGCACGGAAAGGATGAGACAAATTTGGGTGGCACATAGAGGATGAGTTAAATTTTTAATGGGCATTACGGAATTTTCTCGAGCATTTTTGGGTTGGCATGCGACAGTGCCTTTGCAAACAGGTGAGTCCTAGATCAAGCAGTAGATCATCAACACAGCAATCCAGTCAATCTCGGCAGAAAGATTCTCGCGCCTTTGCAAACAGGTGAGTTGTAGATCATGAACACTACAATCCAGTCAATCTCGGCAGAAAGATTTTCAAAAGGAGCAAAAGGGAGCGTGAAAGGCTGGGCGAAGGACAGTAGGAGGAGCTGTGCGGAGGGCACGGCATGGCAGAGGGTGCGTAGAGGTGGTGGGGGAGCACGGCGGGTCGCCATGCCCCTCCGGCGCGGGCCAGCGGCAGTGGGCGCGCGCCGACGCCCACCACTCGTTGGCTTGGGCGTGGTGGGGGCAGTGGAGTGTGCGGGGGCGCTAGTGATGACCAGTCTAGTGCTGGTGAGTTTGTTGGGATTGGCGCCCAGCTGTGCAGGGCATGCTACTCCTTTTCGTTCGGCTGTCTGCTTAGCTGGGTCCGCTCCTTCCGGGCAAAAAGGAATCCAACGCAACCACTCTTGGTACCATGCCACCAGTCAGAGTGTAGAAGCAGATGGAGGGGGTGGCAATGTGGCATCAAGGGTTGACGGAGGACTGCGTTAAAATCCCGCTCTTGTTTGCACATTGCACACAGCTTTTGTAACACATAAAAAATGAGGAGGATCTTAGTCGTTCCCATGCATACCCGACGCGAGAGTTTTAGCAGGTCGCGTGCAAACACGGCATGGTTAGGCTTCAACAAGTTCCAATGACCACTGTTGCCGGCGAATAAGTCTTTAGGTCTATTGAAGCTTGAATTTGTGGCCTTCATTGAACCCCGGGCTTACAGGAACAGCTAAACCAAATGAAGTGGACTATGTTGAAATTCAGTTCATATTATGTGCGCACGTCTCCTATACCACCACACAGACGGTGAGCATTTTTAGTCTGACCCCGTGCTAGCAAAGATTGGTTAGGGTTACATGCTTCCGCGAGCTCCACTGTTGACTAGCGGGGATGTTGCAAGCTCCACCGTCTCACGGTCTTCAATGACCCTACTAGGCTAAACCAAATGAAGAGCATGTACGATGGAGGATTGGGCTGAAATTTGGTTTAGGTTTACGTGCACAAACCTCCTATATCTTACCCGCCTAAGGGCAGTCCCAACCCAATGACTACGATGGTGTCCATAGAATTAAATGAGCTGCCACCTAAGATAAAAGATGATGGTGTCCATAGTATTACTCTCCGGAGGTCCGAACCTGTCTAAACCTTGCGTCCCTGTGTTACCATTCGAGTTCTTATCTCACGATCTCCCCCACCTACAAATCTACCACCTGGGGAACCCCTGTTGGACTGCTGGTCACTAAATCCGACTGTTTAAAAGATGATGTGGCAAGGGAGTAGATGAAGAAAGAGAAGAAAACCAGGTCTTGTATGAGACCTAGTATCTACACACCATCCAACACATCATGAGAGATGTGCAGTATTAAATTAAGTATGGAATAGTGATATTTGCATTGGAAGAGTAGTGTTTAGTACTAGTTTCTTGATGATGTGGAGCTTATGGAAACTATGGCTAGTGTCTTGGGTTGGAACTGACTAAAAATGGCAAGGATTCTATTCAATCCCATGCCAAAACATAGCTTGGTTAGGGTTTTAGGCTCTAGCAAGTGAGCTCATTGATGCGGGGCGTCTCCTATGGTCTAGCTTAGAGATAGCTTAACCAATTTTTTACTAGTTTAACAGTGCAATAAGTATGAGACTAATTTGGAGTGAAGAGCTAGTCTCGCTCACTTCTCGATGCAACTCTCTCTCACAACACGATCTTCAAAGCTAGCATGTACATGAAACCTACATCAACTATGAGCTATCAACTAACTTATACCATTGGAGAAACCCCAAAGAAGTTTGGAGGGGGTCCAAGAAGGGGGCTTTTGTGGTGTTCAATAATACATGGGCTTGGATGGCCACAGAGGTATGGGTGGGAGTTGGGCACTCAAAGAGGCATTAGGTGTGAAGGAGTGAGTGAGGTGTGGAAAATATAATCGCTCCGGTTACATTAAGATCCTACGTACAATTGTCATTATTAGCCGATAAGAAATATTTATACTCTAGCTTCGATGCGATGTTTTTGATTAGGTTATTACCATAAACCTTCGTGCTTCCTATGCTAGAATCAATCTCATTTTGGAATGAATCTCATTTTGGAATTTACCACCTTTGATTATTGCTCCCGACCATCTCTTGCACGAAACACAACTTGATTCATAATTTGAGATCCTACACGCTTACTTCTGAGGGGAACCTACGTGCTCGGGTTTACGTGGCAGCTAGTAATATTGCTTGCTTTGCTTGTGGACGCGCATAAAAAGTTTTGCATCCTGCACCAGTAGTTTACTGGTTTTGAGAATACACATGGCCATGCATGGCATTCTATAATTTCTCCGAGCAAACGGTGGAGCAAGATCCGCGGCGCCGCCGCCGCCCCTACCAGAGCCAGTCGTCCAGCACTGATTTGTTGCTTGATCACGGAGAAAACGATGCGCGCGCTGGAGGCGGGCGTCCGACGCGACGACAGTTGAAAGCCCCCCGGCGCATGGCCAACCATACAAGAAACAACACAAGGTTTATCTGGTTGGTTGTTGCTAGCCACAGCCAGGAACGCGTCCTAATCACGCCAGCTCACGCCTCTCTGTATCATAACGATGAGGCCGAGATGAAGAAGCCTGCGGAGTCCCCCGCAACGGACGACGGGCCCGGTCGCGATCGCCTACCCCGGACTCGGACGGACATGATGCCACGCTGGCTCAACACCGCACGGCACCCTACTACTCCATCAAGCTCTCGATCCGGACCCCGTACGAGAGGCGCGCCGTAGCTTTCGGCCCGAGCTGGCTGTTGGCTGGCAGTCCCCGCTGGCTGCGGTGCGACCGGCCACGGACGACACGCGCGAAGAGCAGACGCAGCGGATCCGATCATCATCCCTGTGGCTGCCGTCAGCCCCGTGTCACGTACACGTACGTTACGTGGTACGGCGCCGCTTGGGCTCGGCCTGCCGGGATCGTCTGTGCCGCCGCGAGCCGGAGCCGCAGCGACACCGCGTCGGCGTGGGTGATACGGCGACAGCGGTGTAGAACAATCGCCAGACGCCAGCTACGTCGTGTCGTCGTCGATGGATCGATGGAGTGGCCATCGCGTTATGGGCGGCCGTACCAACTGATGTGCATGTCACATAAACCTGCAGGCTACTGTTTCGCTGTGCTCTCGCGCTTTCGGCAGTGTGCTGCATGGGCACCTACCTATACAGTTTAATTTCGTGCCGGGACACGGACGACGTACGGCGGCAGAAGTGTCTGGGCCGAGCGTGACGACAGCTAACGATGGAGAGCGGCCGGTGCCGACTGCGTTGCGTCGGCGAAGGCAGGAGCAGTCTGGCGCCGCGGCGCTTCAAAGCCTGCAGTTAGCTCGACCGCCACGAGAATACGGGATGCGCCTTGCCGCCTCGATGCATGCAGAGATCGTGGAATGTATGCTGCAGCTTTTTTGTTTTGAAGTAAGATGCCGCAGCTTTGCCAATGTGGCAATGTCAGCTCGCGGCTTCATTTTGATGATCCCTGCTGAACCAATTCGGCAATTCGCCAACCAAAGAAATGGGCCGCCCGTAAGCCCAACATGGATCCTCAAAGGCCCAGCTTTAACATTTAGGCCTACACGTTTGAGATCGATTTGCAAACTCATACTTAAAAAAAAAACAGAGAGAGATTTGCAAACTCCCATCCTCCTACCCACGGGATCTCCTATCCATAAACTTAGCACATTTTTCTCCGAAACTGTAATTCCTTTTCGAATTTAATTTGCATATTGATATTGTTTATAGTTAACCGAAATTGGCATTTGCTTATGGACACTTTTGGACGTCTCAAAAGCTAATGTCCGAAAGTGCCAAGAAGCTGAAACAAAGATTGTAGTATAGCGTGGAGGTGGATGATACTCACTGGACTTTCCGGAGACCAAGGTTTTATCCACAGTCGTGCTGTAAGAAGCATTATCGACTATCGTACGGTACGGCTAAGCACTTTTGGTAAGGTGTAAGTTGCACCAATAGTTGTATCGTTTGCATCATTTACAGGTTGATCACCTTACGACGACATACTCCCTCTGTTCCAAATTACTATTCGTTTTGACTTTTCTAAATACATAACTTTTGCTATGTATCTAGACATGCATACATCTAGATCCATAACAAATATTATGTATCTAGAAAAGCTAAAATAAATAGTACTTTTAGGACGGAGTGAGTATATTAAGGCTCATCCCGACCTATCGCCTTAACCATCTCCTTACTATAGCATCTATCTCCTTACCCATCTCCTTACTACAGTATCAGGTAAAGCCAACGCATGTAAAAGCATAAAATGAAAAAAAAGCTTCACTAGTTTCCACCTCATTTTCTCGTTGATTCTGGAACTAGCTCCTCACTGGCCACTACAATGTTGCTACAGTGCCAAAACAGGTGGAATGGAAGTAGGGACGTAGCCAGGAATTTATTTTTTTCACTTGGGGGTGTTGGGGGGCTGCTCGCCCCCTCCCTCCGCCACGGAACGGAAGTTAGGATGAGCTATTCTTTAGATGAGCTTAAGGATCGAGAACACAATACGGTTTATTTTTGTTGAATTAGATGAATGACCATTTAGGAGTTCATTGTGGATTTCCTAATGTTAGTGATCTATATGAATTCAAATTTTATTCATTTTATGAAAAAACATAAGATGTATGTGTGGGTGCATTGGGATGGGGAGAGGGGGAGGTATAGGCCCCCAATATCTTTTTTCAGGGTGTGTGTGTGGAGGGGTGCAAGTCAAAATGTTACATCATTAGCTTTAAATTTAAAAATAGAGGGGTGATGTGTTTACAACTTTACACAGGTGGCCTCCAATATCTTCGAATGTAAAGTTGCAACTTGTGGGCATTTGACTTCGTAGCATGTATGATTTTGTTGCCATAGACCCTGTACCTATCAATGTTTCGTTAAACTTAAAAATAATGCCCCGAACTTCAAGATTTGAATTCGTCAGAATGCACGTGTCGATAGTCTACATGCCCATATTCCTTGTCATAGTTTGGTGTTGTACCATGTTTTAAATATATGATGACGACTTTGAAAGCGCCGTGACGATACTTGTGTGTGCCAAAGATAGCGGCACAGAAATAAAGACTACGTCAAATTTGAGATTATTTTTTTTAGGAGGTGAAAAACACCAGGTTCCATCAAACTTTGTCAAGATTTTGGTGGCCTCCGAATGATTTAAAACATTCCATGATCCAATATCAGTAGTGTGTGTCCATTCAAGAAGAAGATGTGGATTTTGTTTGTCACTCCGTTGCTTCGATGCGTGTTCCTACCCGACTAGGACAAGTAACTCCCTCGGACGACAACCTCACAAGTCACAACCTATGACGTTTGTCCAAGCCTTATCACACTTGATACTATTGATTGAATATAGGAGTATAATTTACGCGTGAGGACAAATGACAGAATTGAATGAACTTGGGTTTTATTGATTAAAACAATTTCCAAGGCTTGGACACTGTGTACGACTCCCATCATCAACAACTGCTAATAATATGGATTATTCTCTAATCGATCGTTAGTTAACTCTAGGTGTAACACGTACTTCATACAAGCTCTATGATGCGCCTCAAAGACACCATGATTTTCCAGTCACCCAAGCAGCCGGAAGTCGTGACACCTGACACGCAGAACTGGCATCGGAGGCACAAAACAAATGGCCCTCCCTCCCTCTCCGGGCTCGGCGTCATGGCGGGCACATGAGCCCCCCGGCGCCGCGCCACCACACCACCGACCCGCTTGCCCTGACAGTTTGACCGGCACGCCTCACACAAACCAAACCCTTTCCTTTCGAGCTCTGCGCCTCCAGCTTTTGGAGATTCGGTGGCTTTGCTCGATCCGATCCGCTGCGCTCACGATGGTCAGCCACGCCGAGGCACCTGTCGAGTTCAGAGGGCGGGGGAGGACTCTGACGCCTCGCCGCCTCGGCATCTCATCGGGTCTGGGCGCTCGGATGCTTTTACTGTACACATCGTCTCGCAAGTAGCGAGCTCCGTACCTGCTTCTCGGTTGGCATTCATGGTATCTTTTCTCGTCTTCGTCCTCCCAAGTCCTTCCCTCACCGACAGCGAGGAGAGGGAGAGAGTAAAGCCGGGGGGCGGCAGTGATTGCAGCGTGAACTCCTGAAGGCGGCTTTGGCTTTCAGGTTGTCTCAGTCGCAGTGTCCCGGCGAAGAACACAGAAAGGGAAGCTCTACCTTCTTTCTCGCATCTCCCTCTGCGCCATCTGCCATAGCCAAGGAAAACAAAGCTTTTCAGGAGCCCTTTGATCCTTCTTCCCCTTTGGTTGGTACTGTTTCTCCAGGTGATCATCTATTCTTACAACTAGCTATCTTCTAGCTAGGTTTAATTTGTTCTTGAAGAACGTATATAACCATAAACAACATGTCTTCACTCACTCTACTGAACAACATCTTCACTCTGTAGTTTGTTCTTTCTTTGCTTGGTGCTACTAGGTGTTTAGTGCTAAACTGCTAGCATTTGCAGCGGTGCACAAGCCTACCACACAGTGATCCCTGTCCCAGTCAGCAGTCACCATGCTGAGGCAATCGCCAAGCAGGAGCAATAATAGGAGCAAGAAGCTCAGGCCAAGCCACACTCTGGAGGCCTTCCTGCTCGTCGCCGTCGGCGTGTGGATCGCGTACCAGGTGATGCGTTCGTACGGCAAACAGCGGGTTGTGGCCGTGGAGACGGACGTCGACGCCGACGGCAAGCCGGCACGGCGCTGGCTGGGCAGGAAGGGCTTCGTCGGCTTCGCAGCTGGCCAGGCGTCTGCCGACGACGACATTGTCGGGATCGGAGACGGGAGCGACTTCGTCGGACGGGGCGCCGCCGGCTCGTCGGACGATCGTTTGAGCCAGGCTCGAGACGCTGGCGACGAGGAGGACCAAGAGGCTGGTGAAGATGATGGCGTCGACAGTGACGCTGACGACGTGGCCGAGGCTGCTGATGAAGAGGAGGATGGCACAGATTTCCTGTCCCAAAGCGGCAATGATGAGGAGGAAATGGAGACGGCGCAAGGCCAAGCTCAGAACGGCATCAACATGACCGTTGTTCCTCCGGTGAATGCTACCGACACCGTGCAAGACGGCGGTGCTGTTCTGCCGGCGAATGCAACTGGCGGTGCGGCAGATGGCACTGCTCTGACTTCGAGTGGCTATCCTCTCAAGAACAACAATTCATCTGCTGATCTGTCGTCGCGTGACAGAGGAGCAGCTGGTGATGCTTCGAACAAGCTGCTGGCGAACAATGGATCATCACCTGGTGAGAATCATAGCCTTCAGATCAACAAGAACGAGACAGCAGGCTCTGTTGCAGGACATGGCATCTCGTCCAGGCGCTCGATTTCGTGAGCTGGGGCTAGGATTGCTGACTGGCTTAGGACTGCATCAAACAGCTCAAATTCTTCCTGCCGAGTAAACGACGTGCTCAGGCAGAAGCGAGGCCGGTTGACACAACACTGGTTTGGTCTGTGTAGATTATAGAAGGCGTAGGTTACTTCGTGGTTCTTCGTGTTCTTGATCATCTGCGACTGTAAGAAAGTATTCTCAACAGCGAGCTAGATGCTACTGCCCGAAGCATTGTCTTCTTGGTGCAGCAATAACTTCCCGAGAAAAGATCTCACCGTTTCAGGAACTACTGCAGTTTTGCGCAATTTTCTGACACGTCGTCACCCAGCTGGAAATCAACATAAAATCTGGGATCCGCTAATACTCAAGAATATACCCTAGAAAAATGACCTTAAACTTGGCACGCCACCATTTCTGCCAAAAAAAGAGAGAAAGCAAACAGCTACGTTCTGCCTTGATACCAAAGGCACCGGAAAATTTATCACAGGCACAGGACGCAATCTGAAGCCATCAGAATATGATCAACAACTTTTCATATAGTGACACCGTTTCCTGAAACTGGGCAATTTGAACTTGATGTCATTTTTTATGTGGGCCGGAAAGAAAAAACAAGACAGGTAATAGCTAACAACACAGTTAAGACCTGACTGTCAACACAAGAGTTTCGTCATTCTTATTTCTTGTTGCTGCAAATAGGTTTCAATGGAAAAGAAAATCACTGGAACAACCAGATAACTCTTTAAAACATGCACGGACTCCAGAAGGTGTGCTATTCAGTGCTCAATGGTGGTCCTTCGTCTCAAACAGGCCATCAGGTCCTGAATTACAGAATTGCACGATCTATCAGAAATCGAAAAACATATTCATAATCCATAACATGGAAGTTTTCTGACTCAACACTAGTCCAATCATAATTATAATGACTGTTTGCAGCCAACTTGTATGTTACAAAATAACTCTTTGGATTCTAAAAAGCATTTTCGTATCAATATGTACAAGCTAGCTGCAATGCTTAAAATAAAAACAGAATATCTAGTATGGAGTCAATGGCATCTGTTGCATACAATATTTGTAACGAAATACTGCAAAATGTACTTGGTGGTATTTTTCGACTTACTGTGACAGAAGGTTGAAAATAAAGGCACACTTGACAATGCATGCTTGAATACCTCATACTAACTCTTATAGGAGAGCACATGACTTATACTCATGCATCAATGCCCCATACTAGACATGAGTGGATTGAAATTATAACCAAATAGGAAAGAGATTAGCTCAGCTGTTATCTTTCCTAGTTCCTACTGTGTTAAGTACAGTGACAACCCAATAGAGCAGACCATCGAAGATGATAAAAGCAAATAATTTCAGAATCTTGCAAAATAACAAGCTTTGTATAATACAAGATTGAACTATGCATTTCCAAACTGCGTACAATGTACAGATCCTGATAGAATCAGGGTGAAGGGTATATAGCAGAAGCACGCGGGCTTATAAACATTTAAGGACATGATGTAGGTGCAGTCAAGTTCAGCTTATATGTTGTATCCCAAAGCACAGTAGTTTGTGGTTAAGCATGGAATCAGAGAACAGTTCCTATTAGAATTGTAAAAAGTATTGAATGGCATGTAATTGTACTGTAAAAACTTGCTAGCATTCAAGATTTCCAGCTTAGTCGATGTTTTCCCTCTCTTGCAGAGTCATATGAGAGAAACTAATGAAACTATTCATTCAGCCTACTTATTCCCTTGCGAGTTCCTGGCTAGACCAATTTACTACCAGATGCAGAGAACAATCCCATAGCACACCCACCAAGTGTTTTGAGTTCTCATTGTAATGTTAGTCTAAAACAAGACAATCATTCATAGCAATAAAACTCATGAATCTACCAGACAGATGCATCCAATTATTTAACCAAGGCTATAGTCCTATAGGGAAATGAAGAACTCTGTCAAATAAATGCTAGGTTAATGTCATGCGGGGCTTCTGACATGCAACTACACATTAATCCCGGTGGCACGTTACCAACTCAAGTATTAATCCCCGACGCATTTCAATCAAACCGTATCGGAAGGGAACGAATCAAAGAACATCGAATCAAGCAAGTAACCAGATCGAAATGCTGCAGAGGTAGACAGTCCATACCCCAGGGGAACTCCTTGTTGCGGATGTGCAGATAGGGGTATGCCTGTAACAACACAATCAGAGAGGAAAAAACAACGTATCAGACTCAGGCCATATCTAATCCGAGATTGCAAGGACACGAGAGCGAGATCTGACCGGCGGCTCGTCGAAGTGGGGGTGGCCCTTGGAGAGGTTGTACGCCGCCAGGAGGGTGCAGGTCACGATCCCGGCGTAGGTGATCTTCTCCCACTTGGCCGTCTCATCTGCGAACGCGTGAACCACAGCGCCCCAAAACCAAATCAGGAACCGACCGGGACTCGCGAAGAAATAGGAGGAGCGGGAAGGGATTAGCGCGAGGGCGGGGAGATGTACGCACAGGCGTCGTCGTGGACGGAGGAAGACATGCGGCGCCTCGCTGGGGCGGCGCGCGCCGCCAGCGACCGGAGGCCGGATCTCGCCGCCGCCAGAGCCATGGGTGGTGTGGTGGTCGCCGCCGCTGGTTTTTGGGGAACGGGTGGAGAATGGTCGCGTCGTCCCGCTGAGCGTGGCTGACCTGGGTTGTTGCCGTGCCCAACCCTTCTTTAACCCGATCCGCTTGTTTAGGTGGGCTTCAAGATTTGGGCCCAAAAACCATTTTCGGCCGTTGGATTCATGCTAGGTGCCACCTTTTTTTTTTTATAACTGATTCAGTGCCGCTTTGAGTTTGTCATTGAGATACAGTGGGATCATGTGAGCCAGTTAGAGCAACTCCAGTGGCATATGTATATTTTGATATCTAAAACTTGTTTCAGTATAGTTGGAAAAAAATTTGAGCTCATCTCCAGCAGTATACCTAAAATTGATAACCTATATTCCTTCGAGGACTAATCTGCGAATGCAAATCATTTTTTCATGAGCCAATATGCATAACCAACCCATCCTTATCCTCTCCTCTCCCTCTTCTTCCCCATCACCCCTGCTGGTGCCGCTGCTCCCGCGCGTCGGCCTGCTTCACCCACCCTCTCCCGCGTGCCCTACGCTCCCTGCCCTCATCGGCCTAGGTGAGGACCACGTTGTGGAGGGGCGGCAGAGCTCACCCCACGCCACCCTCCGCCCTCCACCCAAGCCACGCTGCTGCTTGCCCCGCTGAAAGTGCATCTAGGCCTTCAAGTGGGTTTTGGTGAATTGAATGATAAAACGATTAAAGGACTAACTTGTTTGCTTAAAATTGTGAGCAGGGTTTTATTCTCATATTTATGATGTGATATTATCTCATAAGTTAAGTATGTATTATATGGTTCACAATAAAGAAAAGCAAGCAAGTATGTGATCCCGTGATGAAATTGTATGATCAATGATAAGCAAGGGTGAAGTAAAACTTGGGGATATGCTTTATGGTTGATCTATAAGTCCTCAAATAATATGATAGCTTGATTGACAAGTAAATGGATCATTAAGAAAACAATAGTGATATTCACAAATGGATATTGCAAGATTTCATGTGAATATGTTAAAAAGACATGAGCTTATGTGTTACATATTGGTCTTATTATTGGAAGCTTGCAATTCATGAGCTATTCTTATCAATCAAGAACAAGCATTTGAAGAGAATTTCAAATGGGATTTCATTGTTGATGTCAAAGCAAAGCTAAACTCAAAGTGGCAAGAATAGGTGAAAAAATGAAGCGAGATACTAGAGCGAGGGACTAATCAAGATTTGGTCAAGCGACGGCTTGGACTATGTGCCCTTTGCTAAGGTGAAGTGGCTAGTATCCAGAGGATTTCGAAGTATCATATCTAATCCTTACCGAGAGAAGCAATGCAATGCATCTAATCTAGTGTGATTGGTAAAATGGAGAGACTTAAGAATTCAAGTATATCTTATTATGAAAAAGGGGAAATCTTACGTCACTAGCTCAAGATGTATGTGCTCAAGATGATAGCTATGTTGAGAGCCCTCAAATGACTATTGATCAAAGTATGGCAAGGATGAAAACTTATAAGCTCAAGTGGATGATATAGTGTTTATATTTATTCTTGAGTATAGGTATGTCGTACTATCAAGAGGGATGCAATATTAGCTAATTGACAACACTAAAAGTGCTCTTAGTTGACCTATGTGGTATTGACCTTAAGAAAACTCTTGAGTGAGCTAACTATCCCAACTCAGTTAACAATGGTCGATTCAACCAGTGGGTAAACCAAAAGTGAGTGTTTGAGAGTTTTGGGGCTAACTCAGCCAAACTGGTTTGACTGGTTTGGAAAACCGGTCTGAGGTTTAGTGAGCTAACGGCTAACTCAGCCAAACCGGTCAAGTTGACCAGTTTGGCATACTGTCTAACCCGTCCAAGGGCAACGGCTAGTTTTTTCAAACTAGATCGGTCTGACCGGTCTAGCAACCAGTCTGGCCGATTTGATCCGCTCCAACGGCTAGTTTCTGGTTTGTGGGGTTATATATACCCCTTGGCCCCCTCCTTGGTGGGCTGCTGGTTACACACGACTTGGACACCATCTAGTGATTCTTGAGAAATCTCTGGGTTCGGTTGAGAGAGTGATCTTGTGTGAGCATTAGTGAGCTGAGAGGAGCAATCCATAGCCTGAGCACTTGTGGTTCGCGTCAAGAAAGCCTTCGAAGCATTTGTTACTCTTGGAGGTGTGCCTCCTAGACGGCTAGGCATCGCCGGCTAGCTCCAAAGGTATGGTGAGCCGCAGCAAGTTTGTGAGGGCTGCGATCTTGCCTCCGCAAGGAAAAAAGTTCGACTAGTGAAGACGAGGAAAGTGATTGAAAGAGACCCGGCTTGTTTGAAGGGAGTTGAAATAGACTCGTATTCCAATAGGCTCCTCAAAGGAGACGTAGGATTCATTGCGGTAAATCTGAACTTCGGATAAATAAATACTCGTGTCTTCATTGCGTGCTTGTCTTGTGTGCAAGAACTATTTTTTCCCTGTTGGAAATTATGTACAGAAGCCACTCTCCAAGTTTGGTTGGTGCTAGAAGATAAGGAGGGACACGAGCAGCACTTGTGTGCCACCCTGCCTGGACCGGTCTGACCGGTCTGGCTTGGGCAGTGCTGCTGAGTGGGTTGAAGTTTTATAAATTGATCAACTCACTTATTCACCCCCCTTTAGGCAACTTCTTGTTCCTTTCACCCACACGGCCCCGCCCTCCGCTCCAAATCGATGTCAGCAGCTGATCCTCCACTGCGAATTGACAAGTTGTGGCCTCATAAGCTCCCCCCTGTGGCCATGGAAGGAATTGGAGAGGCGACGCTTGGAGCCGGGAAGCAGGAGGACCCGGTGCACGCCCAGGTGGCGGAGCCTGGACCCGACAGTAGTGCTCACCTGGCTGCGTGCACGGGGGCCCTCCTTGTCGCCTGCGCTGAGGCCAGGCCGGCGGATCTCACCGGCACAGCGGCGCTCTCCCACCCAGATTCGAGGTTCGCGGAGCTGCCGTGCGGAAGAGTGTGCCCGTGCGGAGAAGCGTTCGGTCGCCCATATATTGGCTGGTGAAACTGCTCATGCGGCGGCGTTGGGCCGGCGGAGCCTGCCCGCCCCTCATCAACGTCCACCCTTGGTCGAATCGACCTTGAAGATGGCGGAATAGAGCAGGGGGACGGAGCGCGTGTGGCGGATCCACTTCGGATTAACTGGGTTAAACATGGTTAAGTCGCCTAACACGCGACACTCATGCCTTAGCCAAGTCGACACGAAGCGCCGTCGGATTTCATCCGATTTAACCACTTAAACAGGACCGAAATAGCAAACTCACACGAGGATGAGCGGTTTCAGAGAATACAACAAGTCCACTTGAGTTGAACACATTAAACATTTAGTTCGGTCATAAAACAACATCAGAGTTTACAAGGTTCAGAAGAAAAAACAACAGAAGGTAAAACAACTAGCGGAAGCTAACTCGTCGGGGTCGGACATCCCTGGTGAGGCCAACCGGGACATCAGCGATCCTTCTCCTCGCCGTCCGAGGAGGGATCCCACTCAACCGTCCAACCCGGAGGGAGTTGGGGCGGCCAAGTGCCAACAGAGGAAGGCTCAGAGGCAGCAACTTCACCTGAAAAGAAGAGCCACAACAAGGCTGAGCTACTAAGCTCAACAAGACTTAACCGACAGGGAGTACGCTACTCCACCACTTCTAGACATGCAAGGCCTTTTGGCTGAGGGGTTTGTTTGCCAAAAGCGCTAGGTGTATCCCTACTTTCAAGTTTTAGCTCCGGTTCTGAGTTCATTATCCGATCTAAGTTTGCAACCTAGTCTAAGCAACCATGGAACCAACCAAAGGTATATAAATAACATCATCAACCATGTCATCATCAGATTTCCTTTATTACTCAGGGTGACATAGCGATCAAGCAATCTCAAACTGTGAGAGGCAGACGAATCGATTCGAGTTTCTTAACCATGCATGGCGAACCTAATCTCACGACATCTGCGCACCACAAGGGTCGCTTCCTGTGTCGGCCGTCCCCATCAATTCCCAGGCGCATGTCAGGTCCAAACTTCCCTTGGCATGCAATGCTCCACATTCCCGGTCTCTACCGTACTGTGACCGCACTTGCACCCACATGATGCACCATTGGAACCTCGTTCCAGGGACAGCAAGGGTATAAGCCACGCCCTAGTTCAATCAGGTACTAGGCTTCCCCATCCCATACTAGGTATGAGATTAGTACTTTCAAACACTTGATCATGAACACCACCACTGTCGGGCCTTAGCAAGTTTTATAGACAGACGGGACGATCAACCGACCACCAAAGAGTTACCCAAAAATCCTGCCCCGTCCATCGTCCTTATAGTTGCAACAGAAGGGGAAACAACCAACTCCTACAACTCACGAGTGACAGGGAATCACTCGGCTTTTACCGTTTCCTAGTTAAGCAAGGCATCTACTCGGTCCAACAGCTAGTGTTCAGATCAAGGGAGCTAAGTTATGCATCTATGGTTCCAAACAACTCCTATACGTAAATGCACAAGCATGTTAAAGAAGGCATGCGCAAGTTTGGTAAAACACAGGGGATTCATGCATCCGGGGCTTGCCTTCGAACGAGGAGGAGGGAAGCTGCTCTTCTACTTGGGCGGCTTCGGCTTCTGAAGGCAGGAGCTCGGCTACACCTTCGTCTTCTGGCGCCGGGTGCAGCTCGTAGAAGCCGTCAGCGAGACGCAGCTCTACACGAATGCAATGCATTGGTTAGCATTCAGACGGTTATTTCAACAGCAACACTTGCAAGTTGAGCCGAGAAACTTGCGGCAAGTTACAGGAGGGTGGGGAGGTTCGCTGGAGTTGGTGGGAATCAAGATATAAGGGTCGGATGGGAAGGGACTTATGATCTGACCCTTAATCTAGAGGAATAGATGTGTTAGGGGTCCTCAGACTTAACGCTGAAAAGTCCCCCAAGTTTTACACATACACCCTCAGTTCAAGGAAAAAGATACAGCCGAGCCCTCGGGCGAGGCGGAGAAAGGTCGGCGGAACAGACAGGGTCGAGCGAGACAGAACCGGGGTCGGGCGGATAGGAGGGGTCGGACGAGGCGAACAAAGGGTCGGTAGCTTACCTTCGTCTTTCGGATGAGGCTTGGGGTTGGGAAGAACAGGCTTGGGCAAAAAGACTAAGGCTTGGGACAGTGGCGAGGATGTCCGGTGGTACTCCGGCGGCGGTGGTGCTTCTTGTGGATCACAAGCAAGCTCTTGTGCAGCACGGGGAGCAGTGTCTGGTGGATTGGGGGAAGGTGGTGTTTGAGCGGAGAGGAGAGTTCCTCAGACTTCAGCGGTGGCGCTGTGAGCACGATCAAAGAGCAAGTGGGAGGGCAGCGATGGTGAAGGGGAACTCCGGTGGGGCTCCGGCATTCCCTTTTATAGCTGCGCAGAAGAGAGAAGGGGGAGCGGCGCGAAGGCTGGGGAAGAAACGATGGAGTGCGCTGCCGGGGCGGCGATTGAGCGATGAGGGCGGTGGAGCAGGACTTCGGGGATGGCACCGGCGGTCATTGGGCACCGATGACAGGACGGCGCAGGCGCGGTTTTGCCGGTGGTTGAGATTTGGCGAAGGCGGGCGTCGTCGTGCGGTGGATTTGATGGAAGTGACCGCGGAAACGGCGCTAGAGGGCGCACAGGTGAGAAGACAGGCGGCTGCGGGCGCGCGGGCGAGCGCGGAGCAACAGATTGTCGGGGCGGAGCTCTGACGCGGCGGAAAAGGAGCTGTCGCTGCCGTGGTCTGGGTTGGCGGAGGAGGAATCGTCGCGTAGCGAGGACCGGGGCGGCGCTACTGTGGAGGAGCGACGGAAAAGGCGGGCGGACTCGGGCTCTGCAGCTGAGATCTGGCGATGTGATGATGGGCGTGGGCGGCGAGGTGCTGCAGAAAGGGTAGCAGAGGAGCTTCCGCTGCGATTGGGGAAGTGGGCGCGAGAATCCATCCGGTCGTGGCCGGCGACGAGGCGGAGCGGCGGGCGTCGGAGGAGTTGAGCCACGCGGCTAGGGAACTCTGAAGCGGCATGCAACTCGAGTGCGCCTGTCGCGAGAGATCTGGGAGAAAGATCTCGTGGGTCCACCGGTCAGTCTCGGTGGTCCACGGCTCAGATTGAAGGGAGGCGTTGTGGGAGGACTTAGAAAGATCTGGCGGGCGAGTTGGGGTCGACGGGGTCGGAACTGGGGAAAAGCGGCGAGAGGTCGGATCTCCAGGGTCGGAACCGGGGTTGGAGGGTGAGCACTTAGACTTGGTAAACTGAGACAGGGGATCAGGGACTCGGATTAAGATTAACGCGAAGGATTTTTAACCGAGGTCGTTACAGCGCGGGGAGGACGTCGCCGGCCGGAGGTGGGGATGACGTGGCGGCGCAGCAATGGAGGGGACGGAGACGGCACGGAAGCCTACGACGGAAGCGGTTGGTTTCTGCCGCCAGTAAAAGGAAAATTTAGCAATCCTGGAGTTGGATATGTATATTTACATATAGGAGACTTAAAAATTTTAGGTACGGTAAACCATATAGGTACGCTACTGGAGCAAGTTTTTGTTGGTTTTTAAGTATTATGCTAGTTTTTAATATAGCAATCCAGTTTATGTAATCTACTGAAGATGCTCTAACATCCAAGCCTATTTCACCGGAGTGGCAAAAATACAGATAAAAGACATAAAATGCACAACCAGAGAGAGAGAGTGAAGTGTTTTAGGGGTATCCATACTTTATTTTACTGCCATCCAACAAAATAAAATGACAAAGAGCTATCTTTAGGCCACCCGAGTGTTTTCTTGGGTGCCCTGTTCCCACTGCTTGGAATTAGTGGGTGTTTAAGGGGATCCAATGGCTATTGTTCATCTTCAACCTCTGCCCGACGTCCTCCATTGTTTACTTCCTGTTTCTTGTCGAGCTCCTCCATACCAACCGCTGCACCTACCTCCGCGAGCTTTAAAGAAACAACTGGTGTCCATCAGTGCCTTATTCCAAGTAACTGGCTGATCGACTCGTGCACTGACTTGGACCGTTCTCTTCCTTTTCTTATTTCTAGATGCAGAGAAGAGAGAAGTACAGCAGTATTATGTGTTTCCTAGCTTTTATTTATAAAAAAAGATTCGATACGAGCATCTGCAATTTTAAATATCGACAAGAGTGTTTTGAGCCTAAAATTTAACACACCTCCAAAACTTGCCGAGGTTCGTAGTTTCCCTCCCATGCCTTTCTCTTTCTTTCCTCCATGCAGTGCTAATTAGGAAGAAGAAAGAGGGAAGAAATTGAACTTGCTGCAGTAGTCAATGAAATTCAGCCAGGATAGATTCCACAACAGGTGCAAAATGCCACATTTCTAGTCATTTTCTGAAGCCAATAGTTCAAGGCAGCTCTAGTCAGAAAATGTGTTCTTCTATGAAAATACCCTGAACAGTCACAAATAAAGCCGTAACCAGTATTCCATTCACACGCCTGACAGTTTTGGTGAGGCTGGAGTGATGCCGATGGGATCTTTCTCCCGCTATGATTTTGGACCTGGCATGTGACAAGTCTCTTTCACCCCGTGCACAGATTTATCTCGAGCATCACTGCTACTTTCTTTACCTCATGCGTTCCGATTCTTACTGACCAAGACGTACTACTTGGCATTTGATCTCTACAATTTTTAGTGGACCTGAACTTTCCTATTGCACTGTCTCATCAAGTGATCATTGCTATACTCCATCATTGGTTGTTCTTGTAGTATGTACCGAAATTTTGTTCCTCCAGCTTACATCAGGCAACTTACAGAAGACTATTGGTGCCATCCGATGTACATCCTCACTCACGTTCTAACAGCACAAGGCAAAATACTATCCGAAAAAAAAGCACAATGCAAATGTTATCTCCCTCCAGAGAGTCCCGTCATGGTCCCGATGCTCATCGCCGTCGACGACGCATGCGACGCCGACATGACAAAGGAGTCGAACCCTTCGCTCCGCATGAGGGCCAGCATACTGAAGCTGAGGTGCGCCGGCGTGAGCTCGGGGAACGGCATGTCGCCGTCGAGGTACTGCATCACCTGCCGCATGCTCGGCCTCGCCCCCGGCAGCGGGTGCGAGCACAGGAGCCCGAGCTTGAGCGCCAGCGTCGCCTCGCCGGCGTCGTAGCTCCCCTCGAGCTTCGCGTCCACGACCTCGGCCAGCGACTCGTTCTGCCAGTGGTCGAGCACCCAGTCCACCAGCATCAGCCGGTTGTCCGCCATGCTCTGCTCCACGGGCCTCCGGCCGCAGACGACCTCGAGGATGAAGGCGCCGAAGGCGAACACGTCGGTGAGAGGGGACGCCTTCCCTGATCGTGCCAGCTCCGGGGCAAGGTACCCCATGGTGCCGACGACATGGGTGGTCTGGGGGTCAGCTCCGTGGTCATACAACCTCGCGAGACCAAAGTCACCTAGCCGTCCGTTCATCTCGCTGTCAAGTAAGACATTGCTCGCCTTGATGTCTCGGTGGATGACGACCTGCTCCCAATCTTCGTGGATGTACAGCAACCCTGACGCCACGCCCTTGATGATCCGGAACCTCTGCGCCCAATCCAACGTGGCCTTCTCCTCCTTGCCGTACAAGTACTTGTCGAGGCTGCCGTTGGGCATGTAGTCGTAGACCAGGAGGAGCTCGCCTTTGCGGCGGCAGTAGCCGAGCAGCTGCACGAGGTTCCGGTGCCGGAGACGGCCGATGCTGACGACCTCGGCGACGAACTCCTTTATCCCCTGCCGCGATTCGTGTGACACCCTCTTGACGGCGACCTCGAGCTTTGATTTCGGGAGCACGCCCTTGTATACTCTCCCGAATCCTCCGATGCCGAGGAGCTTCTTGCTCTTGAACCCCTCCGTCGCGCGGAAGAGGTCCTTGTAGGTGAACCGGTGCGGCCCGAACTCGACCTCCCAGTCTTCTCGGAGCTCGGCGTACTTGAGCCGCCGCCGGACGAGGACGACCACGACGGCGACGATGCCGATGACGGTCGCAGCGGTGGCGATCGGCAGCATGATGTCCAGGACCTTGGACCGTGGCTTGGGGCCGAACCTTGGGAGCTTGGGGAGGCCGGCGATGTTGATGGCCGGAGCAGGGCCGTCCATGGCGAAGCTCCAGCCGAGCACGTAGTGGAGCGACTTGACCGTGCCTGTTGCTGATGAGAAGCCCACGAACGCCGGGTCCACGAGCACGTCGGAGAGGTTCTGCGTGGCCGAGACCAGAGGCTTGGAAGGCTTGGCAATCTTGAGGGGAGCCAGGAACACGTTGATCTGAGTGGTCTCGCCGTCGTAGTCCACCCAGACTTGCATGGCCTTGGCGCTGATGAGGCTCAGGTTGTGGAACGCGCCGGTGCCGTCGTTGTAGTAGCCGGCGGTGCTAACGTTGACGGAATTAAGGCTGTTGATGTCGATGCCGACGTGGTTGTCGTTGGGGTCGTTGAACTCGGTGCTCCGGATGGTGTCGAGCTCGACGCCGAAGATGTGGTTGCTGGCGTTGCCGTTGTTCGTGTCGTTGAGGAAGCCGAGGTACTGGCTGGGCAGCGCGGTCGAGAAGCTGTTGTTGCCGACGAAGAAGACGATGCCGTGGCCGCTGAGGTCAGCGTAGGCCGGGATGATGCCGAACACGAACGACGCCGAGAAGGAGCGCACGGGCCCGCCGGGGGACCGCCGGAACCGCAGCGGCGCCGGGTGCACGGCGTGGCCCTTGAGCTGCGCCGTGCCGTTGGTCAGCTCCAGCAGCCCCGAGGACGTGATGACGGCCGTGCCGTCCAGGGCCAGCGGCACGCCGGTGAAGCCCGAGTACACGAACTGCTCGTCATCCCCGGCGGCGAGGACAGCGACGCCGACCAAGCCGACTAGGACGACGCCGGCGGCGAGAAGAGAGCGCGCGCGGGTCA
>NC_028458.1:4369203-4416865 GCF_000263155.2 Setaria italica
TGAATTTTATTGGAATCCATCTAGATAGGCTCGTATGACTTGGTGGTTGGGGTCGTCTCATTCTTCTTCTTCCTCGCGAGATCACGCGCGCGCCAGTCTGATCGGATGGGAACAGGCCATCCTCCCCGGCCGGGCTTGGACTTTGGCTGGTCAGGCGTGGTCCAGCTTGGAAACTTCTTCCCCGCCTGTTGTTTAGAGGTGTCAGCTTTCACGCTCGCGTTCGCGGCGATGTGGACGCCTGTGAATGACCCGGGCGCGCGTGACGCCGTCGACCGGGACTGCCGGCGAGCTGGGATCGCCGCCGGCGACTTTCTAGATGTCGCTCGTCACGGCGGCAAGTCTTGTATGTGTGGAAATGTCATCCGGGGCGACATGAGGGCGGACGTGAGAGTGAGAGTTACTGTGCGTGTGTCGCTGTGCCGCGGCGGGCTGCGACGCGTGTGGAGCACATTCTCCCGGCGGGCCGGCGGATAGATGCTAATCGCAGTTGGACTGCGACCGATCGCGGCGATAACCTGGAGCAGGTAACGAAGGTCCAAAATTGAAGACGTTCGAGACGTCGGAAAACGCAGGTCTGCACTCTGCAGTGGCAGTTCCAATCATGCAGACTGTGGTGGTGACGATGCGGCCGGCCGGCCGCCCATCGGTAGTTGACTTGACTAGAACCGGACCTGGCACTGCCACGGCCCGCCGAGCCGGATCACCAGTCGTCGGACGCGTCGTTTCCTTTTTTTTTTTTTTTGAGCCTGGACACAGTCGGTATCATCGTTGGTTTTCAGAGTTCAGACTCGTGTAGCTCCTGGCTGGGCTGGGCAATCCTCTGCTGTGGACTAGCTGGACAGGGGGCCTCTCCCCTGATGGGCTGCCCCTTTCTACACTGGGCTGCTGCTGTGTGGTCGGGTCGGCGGGCTGCTGCTTAGCTCGTCACAAGGCCCTTACTCTCTTCACAGATCAACGCTGGGCCATAAAATCAAGGGCCGCGCTCACTTCACCGATCCGCACCATTTCATTCCACCCAACCGCTTTGACTTAGCCCAGCAACTGGCAACCGCGCAGCATCTCCTTCTAAAAAAAAGAAAATAAAGAAAAGCAAAAAAGAAAAAGAAAAAGAAAAAAAAGAAGGATCATCATCACTCATCCGCCCCATGCGGCGCTCCGTGAACGGACGGACGACCAGCAGGGCAGCACGTCCACGGACATCCGCGGCCGTGAGGACACACCCAGGAGGCCAGGACGCAGTTATGCGGCAGCTCCTACATTGTTGTCACAGGGCGTCCGGCCGGCCTGCCTGCCGCGCGCCTACAGTGGAGAAGTACACGCCGGCCCGCAGCCACCTGCAGGCTGTTCATCGCCGTTGCACTGCATGCCGCCGGCACTGTGCGCGCGCTACACTACAGTGCCGCCGGTCGCCCTGGGGTCTGGGGATCGGAGGACGGGAGGCGGATGCGGTGGTTGAGCTCACGAATCATTATGATCATGCAAGGGTGAGCTGGCTGGCTGGTTCCATTCCATGGTTGTGGCGAGATCGATCCGGCCGGCCGCCGCTGTCTGCTGGACGGTGGTGGCGCGTGCTGTGCTGGCGCACTGTGAGGCACTGGTGGCCAGGCGTACGGCCGCGCCGTACGGACATTTTACCTCCGTACTTTCCGCTGATTGGTTCCACACGGACAGAGCGTGAATAATCCACAGGACGGGCAGCAATTACATTGCAGCAGGCTTAGTGAAGAGTAAGGACAGGCGGCGTTCCAAACCTAGAATTACCTGTGAAAAGAAATGGTCCATTGACCTGAATCACCCATCTGGGTAATAGTTACTACACACAAAACATACACGGTTCGTTCTCCTCCAGTTCATATTACCAGGGCAATTCAAGGCACAAGCTGAGAATGTTACCAAATGTTTAGTCGTCATCTTTAGAAGAAAACTGTAAAAGAAAACCATGATGCCTAGCTACTTTGCAGGGAATCACTTACTGTGTATTTACGGCCGAATAGCAACAATGGCCATCAACCAACAGTTCAAGCACTACCTCAATAATCACCGTACCGCGAGCAGCAGATTTAGGCTTTTTACCCTGCCGCTGCCATGGATCGGCAATCTTTGCTGGACGTCCACAGTAACCCCCAACACCATCGACCGGCAACTTTAATTTGCTGGGCGTCCGTCCGAACGTGCATGCATGTACATGCAGCTAGCAGCAGTGGCACTAGCCCGTCACGACCCCAGCCGGTACATGCCGTCCGGCGCCATGAACGCCGTCCTGCTGTCCGCCATGTACAGCGCCGCGGCGCCCTGCGGGGCGTGGAACCCGCCCGCCGCCGCCGCCGCCTCCATCATCGCGAACGGCATGTCCTCCGATGTCGGCTTCCAGTGCCGCTTCCGCTGGTTGATGAACCAGTTGTTGATCTGCTTCTGGTCCAGCCCTGTCGTCTCCGCCAGCGCCATCTTCTCCGTCTCCTGCGCCCACCCGCTCGCAACATTCAAAATCTCACACAACTCATGCTGCAACAGCGTGTACAGCTGCCATTGCATATATATATATATATGTGAAGAACATATGAGTAATTTGAAGAGGTTCAAAAATATATGCAAAGATGTAGGGGGTCATACAGAAGGGTAGGGCCACTTGTAGTGCAGCTCCCACCAGTGGAGAAGCTTCTGCCTGGCCTCCTTGGGGAGCTTCCCTTTCTTCTTCCTCTTGGTGAACTCCTGCCGGAGGCCGCCCAGGTAGCCGCCGTACTTCCTCAGGAGCTGGTGCTTGAGCTCCTTGTCCTCGGCACAGGGATCGATCTCCTCAGGGCAGCTCGCGTCCTGGTCATCCTCGGACGACCCAGCGCCTTCACAGTTACTGTCTGTAATAAGTATATAGATCATCGAAAAACAAAGGTTTGTTAAAATTTGTCACTTTTGTTATAACGGATTAGATCACTTCTGACAAAGTTTTGGTGAGTAAGGGCCACCAATTATGGAGAGATCTACAACCCAAACAAGTTTCTCAATTAATTCTGTCTGTTTAGATAGGTGAGATGGTACGAATGAACAGTCGAATCCTGAACAAATAGTGCTCATGCAGCTACAGTAGATCGGAGCCTAGGCCACACTACACAAAATAATACTACTAGGATTGTTGCCGCTTTAACACCCATGGCATCATGTTTATTAACTTTGAACAGGTACTGTTTTGATTCACATTTTACAGGGAAGAGAGTCTTATAAAAATGTCCCCACGGGAGGATAATAGCCTCTTGTGCAGACCCCGAACATAAGGATCATTCCCTTTTAATTCATTGAAATCTTCTTAATCAATTAGATTGACAGCCAATATCAACGTCACAGACTAATAATAAACGGCATAAACTCTAATAGATTGAAAATGGGACAAATCGAGGAAAAGAAGCTACTGCCTAAAGATCGCATACAGCATACATGCATTCTTTCAGGACATCTTGCAGCAATTGTGGTTTCTAGGTGTATTATAAAAATTTAGGAGGATGATTTGAATACTTTAGAAATAATGTATGCGAGTAAATATGCTAAAATAAAGTGCAAATACTATCTTAGAGCAACATAAGAGAAATGCTAGTGACATGTCAAAATATATAAATCACTACGCATGCATGCATTGCTGTCTACACTGATACCGCCATGACATAAACCCTCTATGAACCTAAACTCACTGCACGTGGCAAAAGTTGGGAAAACACAATGAAACAACTGAATCATCAATTATTCATTCAATCACCCTTGATGTCAAAGGATTGTGCAAACTACGGAATAAAATATTAAATATACACACTGAAGACATTTACAACAGAAATAGAAAAACATAATGAAGCGAGAAACTTTAAAACACTTTTATTCAATTATGGGAAAAAAGTTCTTCAATGATTTCCACTACTGCTTCACACATGAACTGCTGAACTTGATGGTATTAAAATTTCGAACGATTGGTACTAAACTTTTAAATAGACAACAAATGCACGAGCCAAAATATGGAACAATCACTCTCGATTTTGAATAATGTGTTTAGGAATGCATGTTAAAACTGATTTATTACGGAACTTCACCAGTTAGCTAATTAGCAATTGTTGGTGAATACAGATAAGCGAGAAGCCTCTAGCTGGGGCATCAGGAATGGTAACAGATAAAATTACATGCTCCTTATCAGTTTGAGTGTATTTGTACAAAGCAAGTGCACTCCTTGGGTACATAGTCATTAGATGCTATATATCCTTATTAAGAAAAGGTTCATAGGTTCCAGTTCCAGGTGCTTTCTCTCTTATTAGTCATTCTTGTGGGCCAAACAATCATACACAAGAGAATAGTTTCACAAACTAATCTATTTCACTAAACATGTCCTATCTTCTTAACCACACACATGTCACAACTCACAAGTTAATAAAAAAAGTTCAACACCAAATTTTAAATTTTCTACTAACTACAAAACGATGAATGGAATGCTAAATGCATCTATGTATTATCACAAGATAATAAAAGATAAAATGTATATCAGATAGCGAGATTTTTTGCTCTTTTTTTAAACATTTAGAAGATGATGAATGCTGCTAAAAATCTGACCTTAGAAAGCAGATGAAGAGAATTTAACACTCTTGGGCTGATGTGGCAATTTCATAATTGAATTCAAAGAGGCGCATTGTTAATAAATGCCCTACCATATAGCCATGCATACTACTGGTATCCATGCAGCAATCACATACAAGCTAGGTACGGTTGAACAACACACCTGATCGATGTATGAGGTCAGCTGGCGGCCAGCAATTCTATGTGTGCTGCGCAAGAGGGTGGGGGGTTGTGATTTTTCAAATACATGTTCAATGAATGAATTGTTGGTTTTCCTTTTCTTCATACCACAGAAAGTAGGTTTTGTAATACCTTCCATCCATGCACTACACAGATTTAACCTGACCATTCAGTTAATAAAAACCACAAATGAAAACTATACTTTATGTGGTACTGAAAATGAAACTGAGCAAACAGAGAAGGTGCAGCAACTAACACATACAATTGGCATTTGACAAAGCAATTGTTTCACTAAAATTCTGTGGCAAATAGGGCAATAATAAAATCAGCGGGAAGGCAATGCAACTCAATGTTGGATGACAATCCTGAAGCTGTGACGCCTATCTGGTACACGTATGTCATGCATGCTGACATGACCCTATTGCTATTTTACATTTCACAAGCATGGCAAAAATATAATAATATAGTCCTTTTTAATGGAAAGATAATATAGACTTCGTTCCACATTTGATTTGTGGAAGCTAAGTAACTGAGAATTGAGATCTGTTGCAACATTGTAGGGAACATGGGATTGTGCAGTTTTTATTTGGAAATATAAAGGGCCTTATGGTATTAATTGCTGGTATAGTAGCACATGGAGAAGGGGCACATCATACTTGCTGCATTTATACAAGGTTAATAGATCTAATCTGCTGGGACTCAAAATTTGATAATGATCCAGAGACCTGTATGATAAACTACTACAAAACTGCCCAGTAAAATATAAAACTATATTTGGAGATAAAACCAACTTATGGCTATGTACTTATGTGTGATCGTGTAACCTTTTTTCTTGCATATATGTCCCTATATACTACATGAAGCAGATGGTTCTTAACGCATCAAGAAACAGCGGTACTACATTGACCATAGGAAGGACGCATGAACCATGCATGTCAAGCGTGTCATAGCTGGATCATTACCCCTACTGTTGTAGAATAGATCAAGAGACAAAGCAAACAGTGTAGTAACAGTACATATCCATCTCGAACAGTGTCGCTATTTATTTGGTTACCCATAATACTCGCGGATGCAGAGACGACACACACTACTAACAGCAGATTGCACCGCCCATCCACCGCCACACGTGTGTTGCAACAGCTAACTGTATATGCTCACAAAACGAGCTTATATGCTTTAATTTGATTAGTTTGTTAACAGTAATATCAAGCCGAGAAGACCAATATTCTTTTGAAAAAGATGGATATGATGTTACACGAATCTCTCACAAAGCTACAGGCAAAGAAAACTAAAGAAAATATCGGACATGGGAGTGGTAAACAAGAACCAGGGGCTCTGATGTCTCTCGTCAGTAACACCATGCTTGTAACTGAAGAGCGTCTTCAAAAGTGTTCGAGCATCATTCCATGGCACATCATCAGCTCTCCAATATTGCATATACAATTTGAGCTAAAGCTAATAAACGAGAGGTGGAGAGCCATGAAACCTGGAGCTTACTGTGGCCTCGTGATGCTCACTATACTACTGATGGATGCTCTATTATGCTTCAACTAAACAAGTGGACTAATGCATGCAAACCTTATCCCCTCCCCGAATAAACTAATCAACAAAATAAACGGCCAGATGGCCGTATCAGTGGCAAGAATCCAAAGAAGGGAAAAAGCTAGCTCAGTTGCATCGCATAAACCGAACATCATTTCCAGATGTGGTAAGCTACCTGTCTCAAAAGAACCATACAGAAACAAATATTTACCGGTGATCGAATCGAGCTGCCTCTCCACGCTCTTGAAGAACTCCGCAGCTTCCTGGATCGGGCGCGCCAGCTCCTCCTGGTACTTCACCAGCATGTTGCAGTAAGCCTCCTGCAGCGGCAAGCAGGAGCAGGCGATTAGTTTTTGAGAGCAACACCATGGACAGAAGTATCGCATGCGACGAATTGAATCGATCTATCTGTCAAAGCACGGCAGACCATGAACTGGTCGAGCTCCGGGTCAGCACGCGTCGGCTCGTGCCGCCGCCGGCTTGGCCCCGGCTGTGCGTCCAGCTTCGCCGCCATGGCCGAGAGCCTATCTGACACATCCGGCGGCGCACCAACCTACGATCGACAACAGATAGTTAATCCATGATATGAAATTTTTATTTTTATTTATCCTGACCAGATTAAACTAGACCTGTGCATGGCTTCTTGTACTAACCTTTTGGCAGTCCAAGTAGGCAGCGACGAGGGCCGAGTACTGTGGGTGCGACATGATCTTGGTCTTGATGGTCTCGGCATCTACCGGCGAAATCTCTCCTTGTGCAAGTGAACCGTCCTTCCGGTGGCTATGTTGCGCGGCCGACGGGTCGGCAAGTAACTGCTGCAGCGCGAGTCTTGAGCTGTGGTGATGCCCGTCCGGTGACGGAAACCCCTGTGCTGACGACGATGCCGGCAGCAAAGGAAGCTGCAAGAAGGAAGCCTTGGAAGCACTGCTCCCGCCTCCGCCAAGATCCCTGAAGCTATCCATGGCGCTTTCTTAGTGTGCCAATCAAAAGACAAAGAAGAAGAACTGAGGCCAAGACTTAAGAAACCCTAGCTAGCAATGGATGGGAAGGAGGAGATGAACTCAGAAAGATGCTTGAGATATTTGGGATGGGAAGATGGAATGAAGAGAGGAGGAAAGGTACAGGTACATTGGTTGAATGATATGCTTGAGTGGCTGGTGGCTGGCTTTGTTCCCATGTCAAGTCAGAGTAAAGAGGAAGCTGTGTGTGTTGCTGTTGGTAGCTGCCGCTGTTACAGGCACAGGACAGCTGCCTGCGAGGGAATACTCGGGGCACTCGGCTCGAATTGACAGAGACCAACCGATGCGAGGGGGAGAAGATCCGTACCAAAGGTGCAGGCGCATCATACATATCACATGCAGATGCGTGATCTTTTTCTTGCTCTTCATCAGTCCTTGCTTGGGACGTTTCTTGGATCTGGACGGATTTTTTGAGGTTTCGGGTGTCGCCGACGGCCCTGCAGGAGCAGTCAGGACAGTGAGTTGTTTCATCTACAAGCAGTAGCAAGCGTCACATAGCTGGGACTGTAGAATGAAGTTACAGGCAACAGCTGCGGTGTTCCCGGCATGTCGTCTCTCTCCGCCAATCTTTCCATGTGTTTAGCTTTACCCCTCCCTTTCACCAAGATGGAAAGATTCTTGGAAAAGTAACATGCTACTAGTGTATGTTCATGCCCTTGGCAGTTGGCGCATACTCCCTCCAGCTCCTGTTTCTCCACTTCTTAATCTTTCATCTTTCCATGGCAAGATTGTCTGGAGATAAATCAAAGCCCAAGTTATATTTGATGGTAGCGACTAGCGACATAACAAGGCATGTAGTATATATCCAAGTACTGGTGGAGGCGATAAAATGAAAATTTTGCCTAAAACACTCGACATCAGACAATCTCGATCGACTATTCGAATCTGATGATATTTGCTGAAGAGCTAATCGTCGCTGAGGTAATTTGTGGGGTAAACTGTGCGCATTAGGTTCGTTTATGGTCAGGAGAGGAGAGTGTAACTGTAATAACCTTCAAGAATAAGCAACTCTGAAAAGGATATAGTGGCATCATATTAGGTTATGCGTCAGTTTAGCACAATTATATTTTAGTAGTGTGGCCCAAACTAGTCTGAACCACACTTGCCTTGATCCAAGGGCGGTCACACGTTATTTCCAAAGTACATATATCTTACCTTCCTTTCAAAATATTCTCCCTTACCAGATAGAGTATAAGAAAGTTTACAATGTCAGCAACATAAAGCATATACCACAAATTATCCCTGAGTTAAACAAACTTTTCAGCATGTCTTACAAATTGGATATACATTATTAACCAAATTTTGACACAAGATAGCTCCTCGTTAAGAGTTAGTCATAGCCGCTAAGAAGGCAATCAATGGCGATAACAGCTAACCAAGTTCTCCCCATCCTCCGACCATTTTAATCTCGTGAAAAGTGGCAGCATAAATCAATCACATTAGGCACCATCATGATTTGAAAGATGTCTAATCAAAGTGTAGACGGGTTCCCCTAGTTGTAAAAATAGACTCTAAACTAGGATGGGGTCACTAACAAACGGACCAGCTGGAACTTTGCTCCATGCATACATCATCACTTCATCAGTATAATGCATGAACTTATATCCAACAAATAATCCAAAGCAAACCTGAATCCAAAACCAAAAAAGGGTTCCAGTATTTTTGAGTTTAGAAATGGAAAGTATTTTCTTGATTCGCCAGCCAGATTGAGCAAACTCTGTAACAGTCGAGAAAAGATTACCTCCCTGCCTACACAGCTAGCAGTGCGATGGACACAACGAGAAGCTATGTCCACCGCCAACCGGCCTCCATCGCACCCTCTACCAGATGAGAGAGAGGAGCCCGTGTTTTCTGCTCGTCTTGTCACATCTATGTCGAAAGATGGGCTACTGCCAGTAAAGCTCAGTTTATGCTGTGCAGCCAGGGCTTCAGCCACATGATCCTCTCCGCTCCATCCGATCCCGTCCGTCCCAGTTGGCAATGCCTGCAGCCTGCAGGGCCCTATGCTACCTTGACCTATATATCTTTGCTGGGCTCCAGCCTCCAGAGAAGAATATGTATAACGAGTAAACAGCGAGAGAGATTGTGACATAGAAGCTGAAACTGAAGACATACGAGCGAAAGTACCATGACGAGTCATCAGAGGTCGCTGTTAACCACCTACCAGTTTTTAATTTAGCTAACCAGTCAGGGAGCTATTTATATATCCAGGTACAGTCGAGTTGTTTGCGAACGCCTGTAGATGGCGTGGTGTCTATATGCAGACTCCGTAGTGTCACGATCGTGCATGTTTTATTTGAAATATATATAACCGGAGGATATAATGGTCAAAGAATCTCGTCGAACAGTACGGACGGGACTTGAGGCCTTGTCACCTTATCACGTCCTTTCGTGGCACCCCTATACTGTCTTGTTGTAGGTATTCTGTCTTTTCGACGGTATTTCAATTTTGTGCGGCTACCCTGTATGATCATTTCTGGCCAGATTGCCGTTACCTAGCATCATTAATTTTGGGGAGGACTGACGACGCCAGGATTTAAAGAAAAACAATAAAAGCTTGACAGGCTTAAAGAAATGCAGTAAAAGCTAGCTACCAGTGCACCACAGCATCAGGACGAGGTTGTTCAAGAGACGAACGCAAGCAACCAAACATTGTAACGGTAAAACAACAGACACTGCAGTTAGTAGTAGGGAAACGGGCAGGAGCACTGACCAATACTGAGCCTCTGGATCTGGTCGGAGCCCGGCGCGAATCGCGGGGGGTCGATCGAGCTGGCGCATGGGCGCGGCCAGCCCCCAGACCGGGCGCAGGGCGCGTGCCGCTAGCAGCTAGCTAGCGCAGGCTGCCCATGCACCCGTCCAAGTCATGGCTCGGCTCGTCGCCCGCATATGCTGGCCCGCCGACGACTCCCACACCACTCCACCAGGCAGGTCTCGTCAAATCTCTGATGGAATCAGGAATCCCTCCATGGTTCGATCGATCATTTCGCTCGCTCGCGGTTGCTCTCGAGAGCAAGTCCCACAGCAGTTACGCTTCCTCCGAGCCGACTGACAGGATCCCACGCGCCTGTGCATGGCAAGAACTCAATTATTGGCAGCAAGCAAGCAAGTCCCACAGCAGTTACGCGCTTGGCCATAAAATGCAAGCAGTGCTTGCAAAGTCCTAAGAAGGCAAGGCCACTTGAGGTACCAACCAGTTGGTAATCCAACTTATACCTGACGTGCAATGGCCGTTCCGGAACAGGGAGCGTCCTATTCATTGTCTGATTGTCAATGTTATCCTGGTTTAAAGGATGGGTCATGTAGTTGCAGCTTGCAGGCATACCCTAACTCTGCCTGCACAGAAGGAAAATGCAATGTAGGCAGAAATTCTGTATTCTGACACTAGAAATACGCAAAATTCCTGTGGTTTGGTTGGAGAAAAATAACATGGAAAGAAGTAGCAATTGGGCCTTGCAACCTCTGTAAACCTGAAAAGGCCCACTAGAGCCAATAAACCGAGCAAAAATCTGGATGCGCCCCGCACTCATATGGGCTACATTCACCTCAGCCTAGTTAAGTTATGGGCCGCTTTGACCTCAGGCCACATAAACTATGAAGCATTTTGACCTCAGCCCAGATTCTGAAGCATCTGTGTGACTACTGACTAGTGAAGTGTTCTATCACCATGGCCATTTGCCCATTTCCCTGTTGCAGACAAGCAAATTTTACCAGCCAACCAGTACAGCTTTTGTTTTTTTTAAGACGAAGCAAACCAGCACAGTAGGGAGCGCTAGCTACATGACAAGTTACTTTCCTGAAGATTCTTGAGAATGCGAGTGATGGCAAATATATACATACTTTTTCGTCATTGCTTCTGGCATGTACTCTCTTTTGATCCAATGTCATATTCGCGTGCCCCAATTACTTCGATTACAAATCTGTACATCTTTTCACCAGACACGTGTTGATGACATCGTTGAGTTTCAATACAACAAAAACCTGTAACCAACCAGCATATACTGTAAACTTTGAATGGAAAACTGAATATATGGAACGTTCAATTTATCTGACTAATTGAAGGAACAGCATGCCATTTATATAAGCTATTAAGAGCTAATATGCGTGCAAATCCTGAAAAGGGAGCTAATTGCATTAAAGTGCCCATACCATATACCAGGTTCAAATTTCGTTACGATGCAAACACAAACATGTTAAGAATAATATGACGATGTAAAACATTGGCCGGCCTTCCACGTCTACCTCACATCACAGCAACGAGAATGGACATATTAGGAAATTACTTTCAGATAACATAATGTTTTGAAATCAGAGACGTGCATAACCAGCATGATGTGAAAGAGGAAAAGAAAGCACAACATACCTAAAGAACCTTTAAGATTTTCAAATAAATTTCACTCAGCTATTAGGACTTACTTACAATAACAACCTACAGTTTTCATAAAGAACACACCTAAATTGGGGGGAAAAACCTGAGTCGTCGACCCAGTTTCAGGATAGCACATGCTTATTTTTATAATATAGACCCAAAAAGGACCCAAAAAGATCACCATGATGAAAACGAGCATACATCACGACACCATGAGTCATCGACAGCGACTGAGGGGCCAAAATGACAATTGTTCACTTATTCTGCGAGCATATTTCAAAATACTTGGAAATCAAGCAAATTCTTTGACTTGTATGTTCCCCAAAAGTAGAGCTCAATTGAGGCACATAAAAGAAGTGGAATATGTCAAAATAATGCTTACAGGGTTGGTCAGCATCCAGGGAAAGCTTATTAGGAATCAAATGGATACAGTAAATATAGCTCATTAGTTTTCCAAGGAGCGAATATGAACAGGACTGATGCCGACATAGTCCAGGAGTTTCAGAAGGTGCAACCTGAAGGTCCTGTCATCAAATCAAGTGCTGCAGTTAACACCAGCATGAGAACTTGCAACAGTCATATAGCTGAATATGATAACATCGATATTACGGATCTGCACTATATAAAGCATGTTTTAGCTAATAATAAAGGGTATCTTGCTATCCATCAAATAAAATGTGTCCACTTCATTTTTCCCACAATGAAAATTATGTATCGTGTTTGTATTTAAACCATTCCGTGTGCAATCAGTATGTAACTCTTTATTAGGCGTGTCTTTTCTTTAACATCTAGCTTTGTTCTTTCTTTGCAGCATGTGTTGAGTGTTTTGCACCCAAATTGTTTTATCGATTATCTTAGTATTGTGGCTCGCAGGAGGACTGCGTGTTTGAGAAAAGAAGTACAATATGGTTTTTACAGACTATCACTGGCTACTGTCCACATATGTATGCACAAGATTAGCACACACAGCCCAAACAATAGAATAAACAGGTGCAATATATGCAATGAGATAGTAGAATATTGTATTTACTCATCTAGGCAGATCAGATCAGATCAGATAAACAAACTACAGAGTCTAGGGTGCACGAAGACCAGGTTCAGGAAAAGGTTTTGCAGGGACTGCTGATGGCTGCATGATGGAGATTCTAATCCAAGAGAAACAACAATTAGAAAGAGAGCAGCCCAGATCACACCACCACCGATTAAACAGTATTTTATTACTATCACAGCAGCCACCTTTTTCCATGCCAATAATACACCTTCTCTCTAGTCCTCCCTTTTCAGCACATAAACACACCACCCAGACCGTCATCATGACTAACCAAGCTTAGGCCCTAATCAACACTTCTTCCACGCCCCAGAGGTCGAAGGGAGGAGAAAGAAGCTGCCATGGGGAGAGCTCCGTGCTGTGACAAAGCTAGCGTGAAGAAGGGTCCATGGTCGCCGGAGGAGGACGCCAAGCTCAAGTCCTACATCGAGCAGAATGGCACCGGCGGCAACTGGATAGCGCTGCCGCAGAAGATAGGTATGTTCCCAAGATGATCGCCATACTAGTCAGTAGCAGTACAAGGGACGGCTAATCAGTTGGTGGTGCTTGTGTGCCTGGGCCTTGTGCAGGGCTGAAGAGGTGCGGCAAGAGCTGCCGCCTCCGGTGGCTGAACTACCTCCGGCCAAACATCAAGCACGGAGGATTCTCGGAGGAGGAGGACAAGATAATCCTTAGCCTCTACATCAGCATAGGCAGCAGGTACAAATTCAGTATAGGTCTAACTGGCCTAGTGTCTTCTTTGATCATATAGACTGTAGAATTAGCTGCAACCTGGTAGGCAAGCACATGGGTACGGTAGAATCTATGATCTGAACAGACCATGCATGCTGCGGTCGTAGGTGGTCGATAATAGCGGCGCAGCTGCCGGGAAGGACGGATAATGACATAAAGAACTACTGGAACACGAGGCTCAAGAAGAAGCTCTTCGGCAAGCAGTCCCGCAAGGATCAGAGGCAGCAGCAGCAATTCATGCGCCAGGCGACGGCAAGCGATGGGATGAAGCAAGAAGCGGCGACCGGGGATGCGAACGGAAGCAGCGGCGTGCCGGCAGTTGCTTACAACTGGCACCAACAAGCCATTACAGGGGCGGTGCCACCAGTGCCAGGTATTATGATGGAAGGCCATCGCATAGGAGATGAGGTAGATGAGTCAATCCGGAAGCTTCTTTACAAACTAGGTGGAGCAGGCCCTTTTGCAACTCTGCCAGTTCCTCAGTGCGTTCCTCCAATGTACGAGGGAAGTCCAAGCCTCATGCCGCCATCATGCACGGTAGACACCACTTCCCTCAGCGAAGGCGGTGTGCAAGGTTCCAGCACACTGCCGGCGCTGGAACTGGACCAGAACTTCCACTTTAATCAGGTTAAGCTGGATGGTCTGGATTGCTTCTTTGGTATGAGTACGGATCAGAGCATGAGGTGGAATGAGGTGATCCCATTGGTTTGCCCTAATAATACTGTGGCTTCCAGCTCCCAAGGGATGCAGCAGTATTGTCTTGTTGACGAACCGGCGAACCTTGGTATGAAGTAGCCATTGGTTTATGTTTTAATGTACATGCATAATTGTGGTGTAAATTTGTACTAGCATTCATTGGGAATGGTGAAAGATGAGAGTTTCTTTGAATTAACAGCAATAGGGTCTCTCACCACTCCTAAATGAGAGAGATGCCTGATTTTCAGGTGTTTTTCTATGAGTTTCTTGAAATGGAAATTTCCTCTACTCGGCTTACTGCCTTACAGAAATATTTACAGTTTTGGTTTGTATCGATTGCATTGTTCTGTTAATTTATCTGGTGTGAATCCAGTATTTGTACCAAGTGCTGACACTGACCTCGAGGCTACAATTATAGTGTCTGTCTCTAAAGCCATAGACATATTTTATTTACACAATATGCATGGTTTGCCTAATTTTGGTATAGAAGACATGGTCGTCTGCACATCACTAGAATCTACTCAATTCATGTGATATTAAGGAAGTAATAGGGCACATAGACAAATCGAATCCTTCTATCCCAATTATTTTCAAATGCAAGTTAACAGGAAGTTGGTACTTAGGGCCTGCAGTCTTAGATTTACAAGGTTTTTGCGTGCATGATAAATATGGTCAGAAATCACTTAGATTTTTTTTTTGTTCGGAATTCTCTATCTTCTGTACTAAATCTCTAGGCATTTCGGCTATGATGAATTTTCCATCATAGTGGCACAAGGTTCATCTGATAGAATATATTCATTTCCATAAGCTACTCAAGTAGTGTCAGTACTTCTTTGTGTTGTTGGAATGTGAAATGAACGGGAACTTCATTTCCATGGCCGCAAGAAATGATCAAAAGGTTGCTTCTATTTCACTAGTTTGATTCCATGCTTCATTGCGCTTCCAGAGTTCAGACTGGAAATAGCATACTGTCACTTGTCACTAGCTAATTAAGTACATGCTAAAACTATCACCAAGAAAAATTATAATCACGGCTTGACTTCTGCCACAATGATTAGCTATCACTGGAACAATTTTCCGTCCCTCTAGCTTCAGGTACTATCTAAACTGTACTTATGTTATGCATTTTTCCTAGGACCAAGGAAAATGTCAGCTCAACAAACAAAACAGACTTGCCCATCACTGGTACCATACTTTGTTCTAGAGTCAACAGCTTAATTAATTAATATGTGCACATTGGTTTCCCTTATGTATGCTGTTTGCATAAATGGTATCATACCATTAGTCATAACATGTGAACTATGATGCAAGAAAGATCTTAGAAGTTTTGGGGTACTAACTGCTGGTAGATTTTGCAAATAAATTCTGAAAATATTTATTCGGGGTAAAACAAAAGTAGCAATTCTACCAACCTGCCACGGAGATGGACGTGAATTTTCTCACCCCGGTGTGCCTGACCATATAGTCTGCACCGCTGGATGCCTGGATGCGCCATGAGATAACACCCTGCACTTGAGACAAGGGATTAGCACATGCGCACATTAATCTCAAAGCTTATCAAGAGGTAGTAAAGCATAGGAGGCGCTCCTAAAAGCAAGAAAGGCTTCAGACTCCAATGATATTTTTTCTATTGGAGTGGCATTGATTGATTCTACGGTAGTTTCTGCTTGTTGTATGTGACTCACAAATTGCTTAAGGCATGTTCAGGAAGAGCCTGATAATCTTTATCAATTACAAGAGTTATTTGAACAAGGCCTATGTGTGTGTGGCTTTTTTACTAAAAGAAGTTCATATGTTCAAGCAAGAAACACTCCAAGTCTGCATGATGACTAGTATGCGAAAAGGACAAGCAAGTCAACGTAATAGTTAGAAAGAAACAGTATAATAATGCACGTCTGAGAACGGTCAAGGCAGTTATTTCATAGTCCAATCCATAAAGTAACTTGTGTATATACTAAGAAGTCAATGCTGCTTTGGTTACCTAACCTCTGCATAGGTGAGTTATAGGCATGTTCATAATGATGACTTGATGGGACAAAGGTCATCTCATCTGTCACTAACAGTTGGCGTGTGATTGAAAATTTCTCCACGCTGAATTCATGGGGTGAGTGAGTGAGTCAATCCATGCCAGCCACTAATTTGACATTTCTACGAATTGTTATGGTCCTAGTACAGTTGTTTACTAGCTCTGTTCTGTAATTTATTTAGGCTTATAAGGCGTATATTTTGAGTGGACAAGAGGATTCAGAAGGTTATCAATTTAAGAAAATGGAAGAATGACTACACTATTCATGCTTCGGTACCTTAAAAATAGGAGAGGAAATAAGTGAATGTTACTTATAATCAAGCAATAGTAATACACAATATGTAAACTGATCACACTCATCTCATAGACAGCCTGCAAACGGGATCAATGACTAGTAACTTGTTAAGTTGATGCGTAATACGGATACATCACATATTTGGATGCACATATCTTGTACCTTCCTGAAAAAGCTCGGTTTCAACTGGAGTCCAATATGGCAACACCTAAACACCTGGGTGAATGGAGCATTAGCTCTATTTTCAGAAGTAACCAAGTATTTGTGCATGCTTTGTTAGTTTGTTACAAGGCTCTTGTCATAAGTTAGAAACTACAGCGCTAAAAAGGTATGCCCTTTAGATTGACACTGCCAAAAATTAGAATAGACTTGTGTGGCTACTGTCGCAGAATAAAATAGAAGAATGGATAGGGTAAGAATATCTCCATTAGATATGGACAAGAAATCCTGACGTGGAAAACACTTTTTAATCAATCACCCTGATACATCAGCAGTGAAGTTGCAGAGAATTGTGAGGTGAACACTAGAACTATGGTGGTCACTTTCTGTAGAGTCAGCAAGTAAAGGATGGCACTGCACTACCGCAGACAGCAAGCATACATTGTTTTACAGCAAGCATACCTTGTTTTACAGAAGTTTTTCACAGGTATGGCCATCTAGTGCCAAGTGAAGTAAAACTGCCAAAACATTTTTGGAATAGAAAGTTGGTTTGGTTAATGGACTTGTTTCATTTGAGAGTGACAAGCTGATGGACTTGTTTCATTTGGTTAATGGACTTGGTTTTCCTGCGATCTCTCACATACATGGTATATGTAGGGACGGCTAATTTTATTACAGGATAAAGGGAACAGCTGATGCCTATATATCTTTTCTTTACTAGGTCGCTAAAACTAGGGGCCAATGCATGTTGGTCGTAGGGCGGCTAAACTCTTGGGCATAGACAGTTAGGCAGTGGTTGCTTGCTTGCTTACTGCAACCAAACTTCAGTGGATAAACATGAAATAGGGATATTGTAATCGGTAATTAATTTTAAGAACATGTATATCAAAATACAATCAATTAGGAAAAGACGCAACAAGCAGACTGCAGACATGCTTTTGCGAACACAAGTATGTCCTGTAACAAATCTAGGGCCCTGAAACTTATAACAAGAACCCCCGGCAGACAAGAATGTACAGCAAGATAAGCTCTACACGCACACCAAAAAGAGCACGCGAGTTACACAGATTTCATATAAAAACCATGACTATGGCTGTAAAGTGGTGAGAATATCCCTGCCAACTAGGTTTCTGCTAGATAGAGCGCCTTGCAAAACGTCAAACATTCACAACTTGATGCACATGCCGTCAACACAGCTGAGTTAGTTTATTTTGTAATCAAGTATTACCTGCACCTGAGACAAGAGCTAGACAGCCAACACTATGATGTTATAGTACTCAAGAAATCTGAGAAGGAGCTCATTGTTTATCGTATGACAGGGACAGTCACTAAGATCGATTGTGATGTTGCTTAGCTTTTCTGAAGCTAACACGAAAGTGTTTAATCTAGTGGCCTCTTTCCCCCACATACTCTATTGCACCTGTACAGGTCGTAGTTAATAAGTGATTTGTCATAGGGCAGCTACTTTATTAACTTGTTGATTGTTCCATTACAACAGGAAGATGTCGATATGGCTCTGATTATGTTGTCTAAGGGAGGATAAAGGAATAATCATAGTAACCTACTAACCTCACTGGCTATCCTCTTCTGTATGGCTCCATCCTCAATAATTTAATCTTCTATGCGTTTCTCTTATTATATTTGAACGCCAGCAAGTTTGTTGCATTAAAAAATATGCAGTTACCTCTGATGACAGGAATGAAAAGAATGGTAAGATTGTTGCTGAACCATCATGTCATACAAAAATAATGAAATGACAAAAAAAAAGAGGAAAGACACAACATGACACAGCATATGAAACAGCCAGGAAGGATGCATTAAACTTAAAATTATATGATCTTATTCACATAATAAAAGACAACCTTTGCAGCTGTCACAAGTTTAACGAGGGGGTGTCCACTGTCCACTCACAATATGAATGTCCTACAACTGCAGATCCTGGTCAATTGAAGGGTTCTTGCTGCAATCACTGTATTCCTATATTGTGCAAACAGGGTTCATCAGATGTAAGTAATTAGTACAAAGAAACTTTTGTCTTGTTTATCAGTTGAATGAGAGTAAAGTTGCTGTACTAATACAGATAAAACGGTATAAATTGTGCGTAAACTTAAAACACAGCTAGATATCTAAAATGCCTCTCCAGCTCATATAACATTTTTTATCCATTTTTTTCGAAAAGACTCTTTGTTATCCAAAATGATGTGACGTTTTTTACTATTACTCAATATGGTTGGTTTGATTTCTTCTAGTGTGCTATAAGCTAACTAGCACCAAACTGAATGAAGAAAAGTATGCATATGTTTTGTTCTTCTTCTCTTCCGTTCCCACCTTGGTGGTGCTTATGTTGGGACAGAATAAACCCACTGGTAGCCTAGCCCAACTTGCTTGGGACTAAAAGGCTTTGCTGCTGTTATTGTTGTGCTACAAGCTAATAACTAGTTAATCTAAAACCATGTTGGCCATATCTAGCTTCTGATGGATGAAGTAGCTGTCCTACCTAGGGGTTAAAGATGAGGCAATTAAGTTTTTTGTCTCGAACACTGAGCCAATTAAGCTATCTGTGCCAGTAAGAGGGAATCCGAAGTAACTGCCGTACATTCTATCACAGTAATTGATTTCATCTTTAAAAAACATTGTACATTTGAGGACATGCTACAATAGATCTAGGATCTATCACTTGCTCTTTCGGCACAAGATTGGAGCCTCTTTTCATGATCTAGGACAATTAGATGGTCCCTACTTGTCAAAAGAGAAAAGAAAGAGGAAATGATGGCCCCTTTTACTCGATAAATGTGCTTCTTCAATATTTCATTCAAGGGAATATAACAGATCTTTGCAATACGATCCCTGTGATATAGCCTGTTTATCTCAATGTGAAAGATGGTAAAACTTTATGTCATATAGTTTCAGTCAGAAACAATGTATCCATTTTTCCTAGAGTATAAGCTACTTATCCATTCGAGAATGAGAATGCAAGCTTGTAGATTACTGAATGGATCAGAAAGGTATTTTCCTTTCATGAAACTTGCATGTATACATGTTAAATAAAAGTTGAGCATGTAAAGCAAGGGCGTAGCAAACAAAACAAATATCTCTAATTTCATCATTCTAGAAAACAAAACTAGAAATGGAGGAAATCAGACTAAACTAGGTCACTTGAAAATGGAGGCTAGAAGATTAGTCAACTAGATCGGTATAGCGTCACTGTATTGATTGATATACAAGTTATAGGTAGATGAAAACGACATCACATGACAGGATGCAGTACAAGTCATGGACAATATGTACACTTTGACCAGAAATTTGCTCAAAAAGATCTTATTAACCATATGGGTGGCTTTAACACATCATTGTTCTCATCATAAATTCTTGAGTCCTTGCACACTAGCATAAGACTAACAGCTGAATTTCTTTAGTCACATTTCATGGGTCTAATCCTCTATCCATGGCCAAATCAGCTAAACTTTCACAATTTTGTCAAGAGAACAATGACTGATTGCTGTCTCCAGCAGTTCAAGATATAACTTCAAGGTTTATCTGAATATGTAGCGTAAAAAAAAACTGAAGTGCTTGATCAGGACATACAGAGTTTCACTTACACCACGACTTGGCTCCTCTCACTGTGGATTGACAACAGAAGTACTAAAACGCATCCTGGAATTAGTTTACCCTATGAGGATGCATGTGTTTTGCGTGATTAGCATATAAACATATCCTTTATAAGTAACAAATAGCCGTGCTCATATTAAAACATATTGACTTCAATAAACATTACTCCCTCCGTCCCAAATTATAGGTCGTTTTGACTTTATTAGATTCATAGACTTTGTTATGCACTTAGATATACCCTATGTCTAGATGCATAATAATATCTATGTATCTAGAAAAGTCAAAACGACCTATAATTTGGAACGGAGGGAGTAAGAGACTATGTAAAAACGCATCGATTCCGTTGAATGCAGTTTGATCGTGATGGAAACCTAAATGCCACGCGCAAAGAGTTTCTTCAGTATCACATTTCACTGGACCTCAATACCACAGAAGCATCAAACCCCAAGCCATAGATAGCACTTGGTGTCTTAAAATCTCAAAAGGTTCCAGCCACATCGTACCTCCCGGCAACATTGTCGATACACGACTTGATTTGCGAGTTTGCGACCCCTACAACCAACCAGGTCAGTGTTGTTGGGACATCGATCGACTAGCAAAACAAGAGCTATCCATTCTCTCCGCATACCGGAATCGGGCAATCGAACCCAGATATTGCGAGAAATCACGCGAACCTGGTGAGCTAGGGGGACGAATTGGAGGGAATTTTTGGTACCTGGGATGAGCCGAGCGGGAGCGGAATCCGGCTGGACAGCAGCGGCGGGTCAGCACGAGCGAGGGGAATCCGATGAACCCGGAGATAGATTCGCCCCGCTCCGCCCCATCCTCTTCGAGCTCCCCACCGCCGCGGCCCGCGGTTCACTCGATTGCCCGATCGAGACGAGGCGGCGAAAATTTTGGCGGCACGGCGACTCGGCGGCCAGCGAGAGCGCAGTGTCGGAACTCGGAAGCCGCGTGGGGGAAGGGTCGCATGGGCTTATTTGGGTAGAATTTCTGTTGGGCCGCAAGTCCGAAGCTTAAATTATGTGGATTCTGAAGGTCTGGCAAAAATCAGGGATTGGGCCAGGTAACCAGGTTTGTGTGGCAAAAATCAGGGATTGGGCTAAGTTGATGATACCTGGTTACCTGGGCAGGGCTTAATATGGGCCTATTGCCTCGACAGCTCAAGTACACAACACTGGGCAGAAATTTAGCGCACCGCCCAGATGGGCTTGCATGTACTTGGGCCGAGGGTGTTTTACTCTCTCGGCGAATTTGTGTTGGGCACGACTGCATAGCAGTTATTCTTGTAGTCGCATACAAAGCATGTAAATAAAAATTCGGATTTGAGACTAAATTAATTTTAATTGTATCTTTATATTTCTTATTTTGATATAATTTCCAGACTAAACCACATTTGGGTATCTTGGTATTTTTTTAAAAAAAAACTGTTTTTGTGAATCTGAAATATTTTTTATCAGGAAAAAAATTTCGTGACCCCATGAGCAAAACGTTTTCAGCTCAGAAAAAATACATACGAAAAATATTCCTTTCAGTCCAGTGCGAGTAGCTTTTGGAAACTGCGGCTCATTTACAGGTTCTAATTTACTCTTTATTACGTTTCAAAAAAAATTACTCTTTACCACTCCAGTAATAATCCAGTTCATTCTGCGGATCCGAAGCAGATCATTTCCTTCACTCCCTGTCCCCGGTAAATGGTAATCCACCGATCCAGTTCAATCAGCTCAAGTTGCAGTGCAGCCGTTGCCAACGTCTCTCGAGCCGTGGAGCTGCCATGCCATGTGCCGAGACCCACCATTAAAAAAAATCCCCTCCAATCCATCACAACACCGCCGCTCCAACGGCTAGTTCCCCAACCGGCCGCCGACCCTCCACCCGCTCACACTCCCCTCCGCGATCTCAAATCCATCCGTCGCCCAAAGCGCCACCAGGCACCATCCCAGCGGCCCAGCCCGAGCACCAGCTCACCTTCCTCCCTCGCCGCCGCCGCCGCCCGCGAGCTCAGCTGCCAGCTCGATCGCCCGCCGGCTGACGCTCCGTCGAGGATCGAGAACCGCATGGGGATCCCATCGAGGCACCCGGACCACGAGGAGGAGGAGGAGTACGACGACGCGGTGTTCTACGAGGACATCCAGGCGCCCAAGTTCGTGGACCTCACCGCGCCCGACGCCGGCCGCCCCGACGACGACCCCGCCTGGTTCTGCCTCCGCGTCGGTAAGTGATCAATCACCTCGCAAGCCCTTTTTTCTACTGTTCCTAGAGTCCGCAGGTTCAGCGGTATAGAAGGGCCCTGATCCGTGCCGTGGTGCGCAGGTTGCGACCAGAGCCATGAGCAGGTCGACCTGGAGGCCCTTGACCGGAGCTTCTTCATGCGGGTTCGTCCCCCTTTCTCTCCCGTATCTCCGTTATAGCATCACCCCGTGGAAATACCACGTGAGTTCAAATTGATCGAGCGTGTAATGCGTATTGGCAGGTCATGGCGGCCAGAAGCCCCAATGTGCGGCTCCAGAAGGCGATCAGCAGAACAAATCAGAGGTGCGAACCGAATCACACGCTTCCTGTTCCGATCCTCAGTGCTTTCGTCAATGGCATGATTCTTCGAATTGTTCGATCGGATTCACAAGTCTTTTTTTTTAATTTTTGTAGCTCGATGCTGAAATGCCCTCATTCTGCACCGCCGAAGCCTCCGAGGGCCCGGTTCGCGAGGCTGAGCGCGGCAACAGACGCCGCCGAGAAGGCAGCGGTGAAGCCCAAGCCAAGGGTCCAGCGGATCTGCGCCATGCGAGCGTCTCCGACCCGGACCAAGACAGCGAAGGTCGAAGCTCCCAGCGCGAGGAAGAAGGCACTGACGATGCCGCGGAGCAAGGCCGTCCGGCCGACGCAGGAACCGTTCCTCAGCGTGAAGCACCAAAAGGAGCCGGTCGCTGCGGTGGCGAGAAAGGGGACTGTCGTCAAGGCACTGTTCATGAGCACGCCAAAGAAGGAGCCCGCCCGGACGCCGGCGGCAGACAAGAGGAAGGAGGCGGTGTCCGAGGTTTGTTCCAAGCTGCGGAAGCTGAACTTGGGGTGCCGGGAGGTGCCGAGCAGGTACATGTGTCAGCTGACGAATCCAAAGACTGCTAAGAAGGGTGAAGAGACCGCGCTGACGAAGAGTGCCAAGAGAGGGCAAGAGTCTAGGACCAATGTCAAGAAGAAAATTTTAGGACGCTCGGTGAAGTGTGCTAATGCTGAACCTGATGAGAACCGAAATGGTTGTGGTAACACTGCTGCAGATGAGAACTCACGTACAGAAACTGCAAGACCCAATGAGAAAAGGAAGGCGGTGCTGCAGGAATTGACAATTGAGGTGGATGCAGCGCGAGCTGAAGATGACAACAAGGAGAATGTGTCAAATGCTGATCAGGCGGTTGAAGAAGCCTTGAACAATTCACATTCTGAAGATGAAAACAGGCAGTTAGAGAACAACGAGAATGTTGCTCTGAAGGTATGCGAACTGTGACGGTACTGAAAAACGCAGCTTTTATCTTATAGTTAGGATGAAAGGAACCTGACATGTTGTTGTGGATCAAATGCAGGTGCCTAAAATGCAGAACAAAGTGCATCCAGAGCAAGCAGGAAAGCTCAAGAAAACTACCAATCCTAGGCCATTCAGGCTGAGGACTGATGTGGGTTGCTCTGCCTCCAAAACCTTATTATTATGCAGGATTGCACTTAGCAACATCCTTTTACTCTCATTGTTTACTAACATCCTTCTAACTTTATAGGAAAGAGGAGTGCAAAAAGAAGCAAAACCAGAAAAAAGGCAGCCCTTCGCGGAGAATAACTCCATGGCAGTACTCAAGGATGCAAACAGAGGAGTGATGGTAAGTTGTCACTTAATCAGCTTTCATATTCCCAACATTTCCAAGTTTCAATAGCCCAGTGGTCACTTGCTTGAGGTGCAATGCAGCCAACGGACAAATACAATCGTGGAAAGGGACGAGACAAGCCGCTCTGTGGCGAGAAACAGGTGAGCACTGATGCTGCCAAATATTTCCGGCTCCAGCTGAAATAGCAATCCTCATGCTGATCTGTGCATACCATATACGTTCACAAGAAACAGAGCACACAGATGGCCATGGGGCAGCTCGGTGAGGCCAAGCCAGGCTTCAACAGCATCAGATGCAATAACGCCAGGCCTGTGATGACGAAGCGCAAAGTCGTTGAAAAATCAGAGAGAGTTTCTAGGGTTGCATCATCAGCAAGAACGACCAAGACAGCCAGGTTTGCAGAATTTGTTTGCTGGATTCATTTTGTTGCTGTCCACTGTGTTACACCTGACATCATTAACGTCTCACTTCTTTGTTTGTTCAGTGGTCTCATGGCGCCAACTCAGATTGGAAAGGGGAGGAAGACTTCAGTAAAGCCATCCAGACTGCAAGCAGCTGCTGCTTGAGAGTGAGTGTACGATGATGGATTCAGAGAGGGAAATGAGAAACTGTGACAAAGGTTTTATTGTCTGCTCCAACGACGAGCCCTGTAGCTACCGCGCCAAATTCGTTTCCTGATTTTTTTTTTTTGGTTAACTTATGTAAACTGAACATTCTTTCTGCGAGCGATGTGGTGGAATTCCCCTCCATGACCTGCATGCACTCCACCACACCCTTTAGCACCAAGATTCTTTCTGTAACATGTATGGGAATCGATTCTTTCTGTAACCTGGGGGGAAAGGAATTTGGAATTGTGGAGGCCCAGCCCATGAGGCGTTTTAAGCGGTGGACTAGGAGCCATTTAATCATCTCGCTATCTCTGTTGTTGTCCTTGTTTTGGGCTGCGTCCCATTTCCATCGATCTGAACCAGATGTCCAGATTCAAATCCCCACAGACACAGACAGCATAAATTTGGGAGATTTCCAACTCAGGGTGTCACGAGGAGAGCATTACTGACGCGGCCGCCGCCCAACCAATCCGAAACCGCTACCAGCCTTGCTGGTCTGGTCCCTCTACGCAGAGGACAGCGTCGCCCTTGCCCGGCGCCCTAGCCCGGCATGGAAGAAGGCCTCGACGCCATGGACCACCGCATGGATTCACAGTGCATCGCACGGAGCAGATACATTTCCATCACCACGAATACGGCTGTCTCGTCAGCTCCGTCATGAAGCCATCCATGGATGGCTGGGCTGGCCCCGTCCCCGGCGCCTCTGATCAATGCTGCCATGTACGCTGCTGGTCGAGCTGCGCTGCGCAGCCGGGGGGTGATCCGGTGAACAGTGCCACGGATCCCGCGGATTCATTGCTGCCTTGCTGGTAATAAAGATCGAACGATCCGTGTTGTTTTGGCGCCTCGCCGGCTGCTCTCATTGGATCAGGAGCGACGCAAGCAGAGGCACCTCTCGTGCAAGCGCGCTGTGTGGTGAGTGGTGTGACACACTGACACGGGTTGGGGGTGCCCTACTCGCGTGGGTACGCATCGACACGCCATTAGTCGGTGTCGGATTCCTGATCGATGACGGGGTCTTACTGTCAAGTGCTGTAATCACACCAGTACTATAGCTCGATAGCTGGTGCTCCTGGTAGTTCACCACTTGTTTGCTTGTAGCCTAGCAAGGATTTTGCAATCCGCCTCGTCATTGTTTGCTACCATTTGTTGCTAGCTTTTTGCGAGTCAAAAAAAGGCATTGCCGTCTCGATCGATCGGTGACTTGCTAGACGTTAGCAGTATGAACCTTCTGCTGGCCTCGCTCGCATTCCGGATGCTCCACCCCAAACCGGCCGAACAGAAACCTTGTCCCGCTGCGATTCGCATTTTGGCATGGCACATTTTGTGACCGTGTCAGTTCACGCGTTGGGAGGATTGGATTTGGATTACCCATGGCGCCGTCGCCGTCTTCGGGCCAGAGTTGCACATGGGACTCGCAGGAATGCCGTTAGGCGTCAACACCAGCATTCACACAACCAGAACCAGGTGAGCGTGACGGAGTAGGGGCGGTTAGGCAACGAACGGGAGCCGTTGCTTGAGCCCGAAACATTCCAAGAACGCCGGCCTGCAGCGGCGGAGTATTTTTTTTTTTGAAATAAAACAGCGGCGGAGTATTGTAGTAAAGAAATGCGTGCGTTCAACGGGCAACCGCCGGCAGATAACCTGCGGCTCGTACGCTTCTCCATTAACAAATCGAGGACTACAGGCAAACAAGGATGTATACGTACTGTTTGGAGGGTTTCTTCCAAAACGATTTCATCGGTGAAGTAAAAAATGGCTTCACCTGGCTTAGACTCGTCTTGCAAAACGACTTCACGCTATTATATCTCATTTTGTGCAAATCAAATGAAGCCGAGATCAAGATAAACTCTACCAAACGGGACTGCAGTACAAGTGCGGAAGCTAACGAAGCTCACGACGCGGGGAGCGCATCAGGGACTGACTTCCTCGTCGAAGGTTAACTAATCTTATCTTATGCTCTGAGAATTGGGGTTAGGGATTTTTACGCGGGCGCTCGACGGCGGCGGCCAGTTGTGGGCCTGTGGCTGGCCAGCTCGACGCGGCGGTAAATCGAGCAGGCGTCGCGGCGCCCAGCCGGTGAGGGCGTGAGGACGCGTCGGCGGCGCGCGGCGGAGGTGGGCTGCTGGCCTGGCACTGGCAGCGGCGGGGAGGGGAGTCACGGCCGGATGGGCCCAGCCGAGCCAGCCAGCCTTATCTGGACAGGGTGGGGCCGGCAGTTAATTGCCGATTTGGCATGTGGTAGTACGTGACAGGCAAGCGGTGCACGCACTTTCCACTGCCGCCCGGTTCCCCTGCCTTGCCTCTGCCTCTCCTCATAAAGAAGAGTCCAGGGCGAGGCATCGCGGCAGCATCAGCATCTTTATGTGGCATCTGCATGCACCTGTCATGGGGGTAAAACGTTCATTTGTCCATGTATAAACTGTAACGGCAAATAGGATCTTATTCATACATGCTGTTTGTCACCGGGAAGGAAGGGAAGAAGAAGCCCTGTTTCAGTGGCGAGTTTTGCCAGCGTCGTCGGCGCTGTCATCGTCGCCATAAACCTCCGCGGACCTCATGCATGTGACGGCTGCGTGCCAAAACCCCAGTCCGGCCCGCCGGAGATGGTCCAGGCGACAGCGAGCGCGGAGCGGCAAACGTCGTAGGCGACCTCACTCTCACTCTCTCGATCACATGCGGCAAGGCCGTCCCGGGACTTGGGGCATGTGGGTCGCGCACTGGAGCCTACCGAAGACGGTGAACGCGGGGCAAAGCACGTGGTGCTTCCGCTCACACGCTCTACTCTCTCCCGCCGTCCCCGTCAGTGCCCTTAATCGCCGCGTCGCCTGCCGGCTTCCCGACGGCCGCCGACGGCGACGCCGCTCTTTTTCCTCATTTAGCGCCGGGTTCCCGCGAGAAAAAATCGCGGGCGCCTGCCTGCCCCGCCCTGCCTCTGCATGCCGGGTGCGCGATGGATACCGGAAAGGAACCGTGGTCGCGGCAGCCCATGGCTGCAGGCTTCGTGCGTGCATGCATGTGTCATGTGTGCTCTCGCATGAACGGAAGATACATTTGTCGTTTGGATTTGGCCGTTAGCTTCGTGAGGTGCACGATCGAGACAGTGAGTGTGCAACCGAAACTGTATGCGTGCAGTGTGCGTTTCTGACTGATTCGGGTCTCACGTCTCGATTGCAAGCGTGGTATGACGACGCCCGAGATGACACAGGATTCAACCTCTGATAGTCTGATTGATATGGAGCGGTTTGTTCGCTCTCTGATGACGCTGGGACGGCACCGACACGTCTTTGGTCTTTCTCTCGTTCGCTTCCTTTGTCCGTCTCGCATGCAGGAATTGTGACGCCGGCCGGCGGGATCTGTCAAAGAAAAAACAAACAAACGACCCTCCGTCAGTCGGTCGCATGCAACGTTAAGGGAACCCGACACGACACGAGTCAATGTCAAGTTCGTGTACCACGGGTACGTGGCTGAAATAGACGCACGCATGTATACAAGCGCACGTAGTGGAAGGAAAAACATTCGCGCACAGCCACATGTATGCTTGCAGGTTCCCGACGACGTGATAGAAAGCCGGAACGCGTGAAAGGGTTGCACGAGGGGGTCCTACCTGGTCACTGCCTCTTTGCAACCTGTTCATCGCCCATACCACGGCCACACTGATATAAAAACGCGGCGTCGCATCGCATGCATGCGCCTCCACTTCTCCGGTGACCCGTCTCGCTAATTACGGACTCGACGGCACCTTTCCCCCCTTTTTTCCTCCTTTGATCTCCCTTTTATTATCTGCTTTGACGCGACAAGACGGATCCCGGCTTTGGTTAAAGCCTGGAGGCATGTCGTCGAGTCTCAAACCATATTCAATTTCCGCGCTCGCTCAGCAGGAACGCGTCTCAATCGAGTCCCTGATCCAGGTGCAGTTTTGAGCCGAGCCATGGGCGCAGCCGATTGCTAGACCGTAGGCGCGAGAGAGCGTGTTCATACGACGCGGCCCCGAGCAGTTTGCTTGACGCCGCTAGTTTCGGCCGGCGGATCGGGGCGCTGCCGGCCGCGGAACGGCGGAAGGGCACGTCGTCGAGTCGATCCGGCTGCGGTTTGTTTGGATGGACCAAACCACATCGTGGCCTCGATAAAGGTAAGATAATGCGGATGCTAGCCCCAGAACTTCTGGTCCAGAAGTTAAGCATGGGGATCGAGAGGAGAAGAGAAAGGATTCTTTTGGCGAATCGAATTGGAGAATACCTGTACTCCTATTCTCCAGTTGACCCGCATCAAAAGTCGACAAGAGAACAATAGAAATCGGGTGCCCTCTCCTCGATGCAAAAGGAGATGTCTGTCGTTGACGTTTCTGACCGTATAAAAACAACCGAATATTCCTCGCCGAGACCACCTACTGGTCCCACGCTCTTGACATTCGCGCGCAGTCAAACAGTAGTTTTATGCTCCCTCCAGCTGCCTGCAATGCAAGCAAGGCCGGTCTCCTTCAGTCGTTACGGACTTCTTCTTTTTGAAACGGAAAAAAAGATTTTGTTTTTTTTGAAACGAGTCGTTATGGACTTCTGTCTTTCTGGTCGTCCATGCGTCTTCGACGAAGGGAGATGTGCCATGCACCGGCAATTGCGAAACCCTCATCGACCGACAGCTGCCGCCCGAGCGCACGTCGATTTCATTAACCGGCCGCACCAGGTAGGACCACGTGTACTTACCCCTGGTTAGAGCGAGAGAGCGTACACGATCTCTGCTCGCTTTTGTTGCCCCCCCTGCAATTTGCTCGTGTTACCAGCTACTCCTAGCAAGCTGCACTGCCTTTACCGAGTTACTGCAGCTGTGCAGCGTAGAGGCGGTATTATTACCGCCACAGCTACAGCACGTGTATGCGTTCACGCGCCCACGTGTAGCTGACTCTTTAACGTACACACCTCCCCCTGTTGCCGGTGGCACAACACCAGGGAGCGCGGGCGCGCGTACGTGCCAGGCCAGGCAAAGCAGAGGCCAACTCTGCGGAGCTCTCAACGTCGCCACGCCCACGCGCCGAGAGCCCGCGAAGCTTGTCGGCGGCGGCTACTGGACGGGCTTGCGTCGAAAGATCACGGCGAAGACGTCGAGAGGGCGTGGCCTTGGCACGCGCCTGGTACGGCGCCGAGCTGATCGGGGGCATCGGGCGTGCAGAGAGAGGTGGCTAGCTGGAGGTAGCGAGGCAGGCAGCGCAGCGGAATTGAATAGCGGCTGGGCCGTGGGCGAGGTGGCGCACGGCACGGCAGCACGGGCGATTCGGGAACGTGCCCCCGCCCCGGCCCCCACCCCGCGCGTGGGACCACCGACCGTGCCGCGCTCCAGCTGGGCCCACAGGTCCGTCTCTGCCTGCCTCTGCGTGACTGCGTCCCGTGGCGGGACCCGCGCCCGACAACTCCTCCGCCTTGGCTTTCCTTCCCCGCTCCTCCGCGTCGCTTTCTCCTCCCCTGCCTGGGACGGCCGAGACGGGGGTGAAGTGGGCGGAGCGATCGGACGGCTCCGTTTGAAAGAGCCGCGTCGGTGGCGATCCGGGCCGCTGGTTCGGCCAGCTCTGTTTTAGCTGTTGGCCTATTCACGGGGGTGCAGGGCAGGTCAAGAGTTACGGCTCGGTGGCTCGCTTTTGCAGGGAGGACCTCGGAGCAGCAGATAATTACTCGACGACTTCCAAAATGGAAGTTAATCCACAGATACCTTGAAATGAACAGCAAGGCGACGTTTTCGATCAGAATTGCAGAAATGGAAGGGACCCTCGATTTGTTTCTTGAAAGAAACGTGTAGGATTCTCAAGCGTTCATTTTTGGTAGCGGACGTGTTTTCTGTAAGATTTTTGGGATTGTACCTTTGACAGCTCCTAATATAGTGGAAACTTCCATTTTGTTGCGGTGAAAGGACCTCCGTGCCATGGTCGCTTTCTATAATTGTAGGACCCAAAGGGCTGTTCTGCATACTGCATGAGCGAGGACAACTGTTCCTCCTGCACAGGATAGGAAAGAGGCACCAGCTAACTTGCCCCCACAATAGTCAGAAGGAAAAGAAAAAGGGAAAACCAAAAGAAATACAGCCAATTTACAGAACGAAAAGTTGAAATGTGAAAGTCCACACCCAAAACTTGTTTGGATCCTTGGACTTGCCTAAAATTTATCTCTTATCATATTAAATATTCGGATGCTAATTAGAAGAACTAAACGAGAGCTAATAATAAAACTAACTGTAGAAGTCCTAGGCTAATTCGCGAGACGAATCTATTAAATCTAATCAATCCATCATTAGCAAATAGTTACCGTAGCACCACGTTATCAAATCATAGATAATTAGGCTAAAGTTTAGCTCTTGGAAACAAACACCCCCGAACGAAATTTGGTAATCCACGTTATACGGAGCTGTTTCGATCAGACAGAAAATTTCTCATGAACGGTGGCCAGCAAAAAAAAGTTGCTTCAAACGGTCACAAGCAGGCAAGGCAAGTGCTTCCCCTCAAAAAAATGGAAAAGAAAATCTGACAGGGTTATCACGATGTTTCCCCTTTTGCCCTTCTCCTCCTCCACCTTGGCTCCTTCCCATGTTTAAACCACAGAAGACGCGTAATTAACGCCCAAATAAAAGCTTTACCAAACCAAAGGTCGGAAGTAGAATACTCAACCAAACCTACTGCGGCGAAAGACCCACAGACATGCGGAAAGGCAAGAGAACATCGCAAAAAATACGCGGCTTCCCCTTCCACCCGATCTCTCTCTCTCTCTCTCTCTCTCTCTCTCTTCCACACCCAGAAGTGTTGAGCTGTTTCCCAGTCCGTCGTCCCCTTGCTTCAGCTCAGCAGCATCAGCAGCTTCCCCCTCTCGGCTCTATCCATCCTCCCTCCCTTTCTTCATAAGCTCACTCACAAACGGAAGTGGAGCGGAGCCAGCTGCAGAGTAGTAGAAGGCTAGAAGTAGCAAGCATTGGGGGTTTCGTGTGAGAGGGATTGCTGGGGGGTGGCAAAAGGAAAGGGAGGCCCAGGATTAGCGTGTGGCGGAGTGGGAGGCTATTTTGGGAGCGGGGAGGACGAGAGGCGTGGCCTTGGCCGGGGGAGGCGGCGGCTTCTTGGACCGGCCATAGATGGCGCCGTGGAGCGGCTTGTGGGGCGGCAAGGCCGGCGGCGACGCCTACCGGGGCACGCCGGTGGTGGTCAAGATGGAGAACCCAAACTGGTCCATCTCCGAGATCTCCTCGCCGGAGGATGACGACGAGGAAATCTTGGCCGCCGGCGCCCGCCGCAAGGGGGGCCGCACCAAGAACGCCAAGCAGATCAGGTGGGTGCTGCTGCTCAAGGCGCACCGTGCCGCCGGGTGCCTCGCCTCGCTCGCCTCCGCCGCCGTCGCGCTGGGCGGCGCCGCCAGGCGAAGGGTGGCCGCGGGGAGGACCGACGCCGAGGCCGGAGTGGTGGCCGCCACCGGTGAGAGTCCCGTCGTGCGCTCCAGATTCTACGCCTTCATCAAGGCCTTCCTCGTCGTCTCCCTGCTGCTCCTCGCCGTCGAGGTCGCCGCCTACATCAACGGCTGGGACCTCGCCGACTCCGCCCTCGCCCTCCCCGTCATCGGCCTCGAGTCGCTGTACGCCTCTTGGTTGCGCTTCCGCGCGGCCTACGTTGCGCCGGGGATACAGTTCCTCACCGACGCCTGCGTCGTGCTCTTCCTCATCCAGAGCGCCGACCGCCTCATCCAGTGCCTTGGCTGCTTCTACATCCGCCTCAAGCGCATCAAGCCCAAGCCCAAGTCCCCTGCATTGCCCGATGCGGAGGACCCTGATGGTGGGTACTACCCCATGGTACTTGTCCAGATACCAATGTGCAACGAGAAGGAGGTTGGTGTAGTCTGTCTCTCCAAATACGCAATTCTTGTCACCTAACGTGCAGTCTTTTGACAATCTGTTTGTTGTTGGTTTCCTTCAGGTGTATCAACAATCAATTGCGGCCGTGTGCAACCTTGACTGGCCGAAATCCAACTTCTTGGTTCAGGTGTTGGATGATTCTGACGACCCGCTAACACAGACTCTGATCAGAGAGGAGGTGGCAAAGTGGCAACAGCAAGGTGCCCGGATTGTGTACCGGCACCGAGTGTTGAGGGATGGTTACAAGGCTGGAAACCTCAAGTCAGCCATGAGCTGCAGCTATGTGAAGGATTACGAGTTTGTTGCTATCTTTGATGCAGACTTCCAACCAAATCCTGACTTCCTGAAGCGCACCGTGCCACATTTCAAGGTGAATTGTGGGAAATTCACCTTCTGTTATATTTGCAATCCTCTCTTTGGGATCCTAATTCTGATTCATCCATTGGACCATTGCAGGATAATGATGAACTTGGGCTAGTCCAAGCAAGATGGTCCTTTGTGAATAGGGATGAGAACCTGTTGACTCGATTGCAATATATTAATCTCTGCTTCCACTTTGAGGTGGAACAGCAGGTAAATGGGGTGTTCTTAAACTTCTTTGGGTTCAATGGCACTGCTGGGGTTTGGAGGATTAAGGCGTTGGAGGACTCGGGTGGATGGATGGAGCGGACAACAGTGGAGGATATGGACATTGCGGTCAGGGCACACCTCCATGGCTGGAAGTTTATATTCCTGAATGATGTTGAGGTACTAATCTGCTGGGATTTGATGTCAAAATCTTCTAAATTGTAAATTGGTTGTTTGTCCATGTTTTCTGTTCTTATCAATTGAGCTGATTCTTTGTCATATTGTGGACAGTGCCAGTGCGAATTGCCTGAGTCTTATGAGGCTTACAGGAAGCAGCAGCATCGGTGGCATTCCGGTCCAATGCAGCTATTCAGGCTCTGTTTACCGGACATCATCAAATGCAAGGTGTTGTAATGCTCTTTTTTCTTGTACCATATCTCTTAGACACTACTGAATAACCAATTTATACTATTAATATATTTTTTGATAGGAATCTGTAGTAGTTATGATTCAAAAGAACTATAATTGTCACCACAAATAATGTTTAACTTTTGATGCTTTGATGCTAAAAAAATAATTTGTTTGCCACTGCAATCTGGGTCTAAGTTTTGTTGTTTTGGTGTATATATTGATTTTTTACGACAGCACTTACTCACTTTTACCAATTAAACAACTCTATGTAACTCTCAACTCCAAATAGCATGCTGAGCATATCATGTTCAATTAATGATTTTAACATGCTAATGAAAATATTAAAAGCTAGATGTCTGGTGATCCGAATGTCTGGATCCATCCAATGCATTGCTTGGAACCTATTCTCTGCAAACCTTTCCTTAGTGCTGCTTAGGTTGATACACTTTTAAGATGCTTTGTCATCATTTGCCTTCCACACGCTGCAGAATAGAACTGTAGCTCTGTTTTTTTTTTCATGGCCTACTTGTAGGCTAACATTAATCTGTATGACATGCTGCAATTTTAATACGCTACTATAAAAACTTGCTCCTAGGTTATTTTAATGTCATTGTTATCAATATGATTTACCTTTCAGACTCCTAATCTATTGTTTATTTACTTTATTTCGCTCCACTGCAGATTGCGTTTTGGAAGAAAGCCAATTTGATCTTCCTGTTTTTCTTGCTGCGAAAGCTCATATTACCTTTCTACTCCTTCACGCTCTTCTGCATCATCCTCCCGATGACAATGTTTGTGCCTGAAGCTGAGCTTCCTGACTGGGTCGTGTGCTACATTCCTGCCCTGATGTCCTTGCTCAACATCCTCCCTTCTCCGAAGTCATTCCCTTTCATCATCCCATACCTACTCTTCGAGAACACCATGTCGGTGACAAAGTTCAACGCCATGATCTCGGGCCTGTTCCAGCTTGGAAGCGCCTACGAGTGGGTTGTGACCAAGAAATCAGGCCGCTCATCAGAGGGCGATCTCATCTCCCTGGCGCCCAAGGAGCTGAAACACCAAAAGACTGGCTCGGCGCCAAACCTCGACACGGTTGCAAAGGAGCAACTCGCTTCGAAAAAGGACGCGAAGAAGAAGCACAACCGGATATACAAGAAGGAGCTCGCGCTCTCGATGCTCCTGCTAACCGCCGCGGCCCGGAGCTTGCTGTCGAAGCAGGGTATACACTTCTACTTCCTCCTGTTTCAGGGCATCTCCTTCTTGTTAGTAGGCCTTGACCTCATCGGCGAGCAGGTCGAGTAAACTGTGTAAACAGCAATTGATAGATGTGAAAAAAACAAACGGTGAGCCACCATGGGGATTGCTGCAAGGGGTGTGTTACTGTCATGGCAGCAGCCCTTGGCTGAGATTCGAAACATGCGTTGTGCAGCTGTGCCTTCCCTGGATTTCGTCCTGACTGCACGCGCAGCATGACCCACAGGCTCCTCCCACTTGTGAAGAGAACCTCCTCCTTCCTCGGAGTGTAGATACAGTTTACCCTGCCTGTAAATTGCGCCGTGGCTCTTCCTGGCAGGTCCCCCCCTCCATTCTTTTGTAACAAAATTTTGGTGTTCTCGTGTGGGATCTACCTTGGATGTAACGACACACTTGTTGGCCTGTACGATTGATGAAGGAACAGAGAAATGTCACTGGATCAGAAGCCTGGAAGCCGTCCGGATTAGATGTAGCTGCACCTGCACCTGCACGCCGGTCTCTTGCCCTACTTGTGATGAGTATTGTAGATACCTACACTCCTCCAGATCCGGATCGTGAGCTTGTCCATGTGTGTTTGTTGCACCTGTCCCCGCCTGACGCTGGGGAAAGTTGAGGGTTGTCGATCGCGGGGTCACATGATCGGAAGATCTGTGTCTCCTCCAAGGCATTATTCGTGGATCAAGGTTCCAGCAGCCGGTCAAACTGGTTCCTTCTGTCGGGTTGGAGTACATTTCTCTTCCTGATTGCACATGTAAGCCAATGTCAAACAATCAGAAAGAAAGGAACTTCTGTAACACTGACGTTCTACCGGTTACGATTACATGGCCACAGTATGCTTGGCAGTTGGTACAGCTGGAGCAGAACCGATTTCCTGGCCATAAAAATGAATGTCCCGACTCGGATAAAATGGAACGTTTGTCGCGGCTGCGAGGTGTCATTGTGTCAAGTGTGAAGCTATTAAAAACTCTATCCGGGAGCACACGCATCCTCAGGTGGCAGCGAAAGAGAAACCCAAAGCTCTCTCGACTCCACTGGAGCTGAGCTGTGAGTAACCGAGACCCCTGCCCTCCTTCCACCTTATCGTCACGCTCACGCGCCGCACGCACATCCCCGCGGCTGCGAGACAGCTGTGCCGCGCCGTTTGCCAAGGCATTTTCTTCTCCTGGTCCAGGACGGAGCAAGCAACCAAGCGAGCGCGTTGCGCGTGACGTCTCGCCCCGGCCGTGGACACGCGCGCGCGCGCGGTGGTTGCGAGTGAGTATTCGGGTGTTCCGAGCGGAACAATAATAATTGGCGCGCGATCGAGTGCATCTTTGTCTCCGACGCCGCCCGGCCCGGCGGCGTTCGGTAGCCATCTCCGTCGTGCAGTACAAGCCAAGTGACTGGAGATTGCCTCTGCCCCTGATGGGTCTGCGGTACGTGGGCTTGACCCCCTTGCGATCATGGCGAATCATGGCCCACCGCGACTCCGACTCGTCGGTCTTTGTAGTGTCGGATCCCGTAGCTTAATGATGGATTTGTCTTTGCCGGTAGCCCAATTTTTCTCTTTGCTCAGATGATGGTGACGTCATGCATTATTGCAGGGGGCCAGGGGCGTAATGGAATGTGTGGGGTTGGGATTTTTTTCTCTCCTACTAGACGTACTGCAAGTAGGAGTATCACGGAGCGTGTATTTACGGCACCGACAACACGTACGGGGAGTGGCACGCGCGACAGTTAAAAAAGCACGGATAGAATGAGTAGTTGCAATAACTTACTACTGTATAAAAGACGCGCAGTTGACACTTGACACTGACAGGGGGAAGCACTGTAACCGTACAAAACCGGGGTCGCCGGTGCGGTGTGTACAGCATTACAGGCTCTTCTCCCTCTACGGTCACCACAGTAGTCTAGCAGCGAGCGATGAATGTCCACGGGCCACGGCACGTCAGAGGGCCAAACCTCCTACTGGGCCTCATTCTGTTCCGGACTTTTGCCTAGCTAACCTCCCATAACAGGCCAAGCCCAGATCCCTCAGGCCTTTTACTCCGGCGTCGGGCGGCGGCGCACGCAGGCACGTGACCGAAGTGCTCGGCGGTTTCGGCAAGCCGGTGACGATCGAGCGCGGCAGGTGCGGCAATTGTTGACGTGCGGGGCGCCGGTGCAGGCGAGCTCCCCCACATCACACGCGTGGAACGGGCACTCATCTACCGCCAACTGATAAGAAGGATAGGCAATGGCACGCTGACAAACATCTGGAGGGATAGATGGATACCGGCTCATTTCAATGGCCAACCTATTACTCCAGAAGATGGACAGGGTGTCACCATGGTCTCAGATCTGTTGACAGAGGAAGGGGAGTGGGATGAACAGCTTATCAGGGACATCTTTGTGCCAGTAGATGCCAATGCCATTCTCAGCATACCGAGGAGGCAACAGGATGAGGACCGATGGGCTTGGGAGCTTGAAAGACATGGAGTTTATTCAGTTAAGTCTGCATACAGGAAACTGTATGAATCGAGAGGCCGACAAGAGGAGAGTGTGCCGGGAGGATCAGGAGATGTTTCATGGAACAAAATTTGGAAACTCTTGGTTCCTCCCAAGGTGAAAGTTTTTTGGTGGAGAGTATTGCATGAATTTCTCCCCGCAAAAGAAATCCTCCACCGGAGACACATTGAACCAACATGTTTCTGTGAAGTGTGTGGCAACGATGTGGAATCAATCAGGCACATTTTAATGGAGTGCACGGTAGCAAAAAGTTTCTGGAGAGAAGTCAAGATTCTCAATGGAACAAAACTGCCGTCAATGCACCCAGCTACTTGGGAGCGTGACTTGCTTTCGTCTGAGGTTTGTAATGAAAGAGAAAGAAGTATCATTATTATAGGAATGTATGCTCTGTGGACACAGCGGAACCAAAGAAGACATGATGATTCAAGCAAACCCATTAACATCTTGGTTCGATGGTGTGTGGATACGGCCTTTGATCTATGGAACATACAGGCTACTGTAAGACAAGTGGAGGTGAGTCAGCAGGTGACTCGGTGGAAGCCACCGCCTACGGGCTGGACCAAATGCAACACCGATGGAGCTTTTAACCCTGACAGAGGCGAAGGAGCAACTGGAGTAGTCCTCCGAGATGCGTCTGGCCAGTTTGTGGGCGCCAAAGCGGTATGGTATCCTCACGGTTTTGATGCTTTGACTCTGGAGGCATTGGCGTGTCGAGACGGTGTCCTACTCGCCCGGGACAAAGGGGTCACCAATCTCATTGTGGAAACTGACTGTCAAGAACTAGTGAAGCTCTGGCAAATGTCTACAGATCAGCGCTCGGTCATCGCTCCGATCATCAGGGAAACTCGCTTGATTAGCTCTTGTTTTGAGAATTTTGATGTAACTTTTGTAAGCCGATCTTGTAATCGAGTAGCTCATCAGTTAGCACAGGAAGTCTCAGGTGACATTAGGTTGGGAATGTGGCATTTAGCCCCATCCTGTGTAGCACACCTGCTGATCTCAGACTGTAACCCTGATTGATCTATGAATGAAACCCATGTCACAAAAAAAAAAAAATCTACCGCCAACTGCGCCGCGCGTCGCCGCGGGTGTGAACTGTGAACTCGGCCGCGTATCAGGCGGGCTCTGCGACGCCCCACGCGCGTCCCCGGCCGAGACGACGGACGGAGAGCGCGCGCGCCGGGGGCCGGGCCCCGGGCATAGGTGCGACGCGGCGGAGCGGACCCCGGCTTTTCGGGGCGACGAGAGCTGGCCAGGCTTGCTGATTTCTCGGCCGCCTACGTCACCGAGATGGAGTGGCGAAAAGATGTGTGGATGGAGCGGTGGACCATCGCGCCGGCCGACCTCGTCCCTCCAGGTGTTGGAGACGCGACATGCGCCGCCGAGGGCCACGCAGCCGAGTACCATGATTACCATATGAAAACTGAGGCTAGAGATCAGATCAAAGCCTGCGCCGCCGGACACGGAAGGGTAGAGCGGTAGCGGTAGCACGAATCTAGCACACTTAGCGCATGCGAGTGAATTCAAGCACTGGGAGGAAGAGGAACACACTGAACAAGCACACAGAAGAATTGTTGGCAAACTAAACTTGGCATATTTTTCCATGTTGAAGTTAGGAGATCAACGCTAAACCATCCTACTCCAAATTAGCGTTGGCTACTGGAGGAGATCCATGCTGCTAGCTGTTGCTGTCGCTGGCCTCGACATTACAAAAAGAAACCTCCCCTCGCAACCCAAACGGAGGAGAGGAATCACCTGAGGCCAAGCAAAATCAAGCACCGCTAGTTAGTCCCCACTTGAGAATTAGACCACGGTCGCTGCTACTGCTACTAATCCTTACCCTGCTGCTGCTGACACTAAGCACGCACGCCCTAATTCATGGAACAAAACGAACAAGAGTTTTTTGAGTGTCCACTTCCAACCCCACCAAACCACAGCCATGGATGCGCTGCTGTGCTAGTGCACCGACATGTTCACGCGTCGGTCCACGCGGCGAACATGGGCAGGTGCGCGATGGACACGCCGGGCCGCGCGGACACCGGCGAGGGGGAGACCCAAGAGCCCAGCGGGAGCGGGCAGGCCAGCTTGGACGCCGCCGCCGCGGGCTTGGCGAAGAGCATGGCGAGGCCGCCGCCACCGCCAACGCCCCGGTCCGGGCTCTGCTCCCGGGAGTTGCTCACGCTTGGGGCCAGCGACGACGCGTTCGACATGTGCGCACTGGCGCCGCCGCCGCCTCCCTGGCCGGCGGCGTCCACGGACACGACGTCGTGGAGCAGCGAGAACGCCTCGCTCGACAGCAGGTCCTGGTGCTGCCCCTTCACGTGCAGCTCATCCGCCCGCGCGACGCCCGGAAGCGCCGCCGCCGCCTGGATCCTCCAGGTGTCGGCCGCGCCGCAGCTGCCGGCCTGCACCACTGCCGCCGCGGCGCTGGCCACGGCGTCGCCCTCCGAGGCCTGCTCGCTGTCCTTTATGCGCCGGACCTGCTCCCCCGGGAGCAGCGTGTTGCTCTCCATGATCTTGTCCACGTCGTAGCGCGTGATGTCGAAGTTGGTCACCGCGTTCAGCCCCCGGAACTTGATCGCCGCCACGTCGTACGCCTCCGCCGCCTCCTCCTGCGTGCCTGTCAAAGAACCGGGCCACCACACACGCTTTCAGTAAGAACACAAACACACGTCCGTGACAGCAATCTGATCTGAGCTGCAGTCGAAATGCGTTTTCAGCAGGCGGTGGTCAAACAGGCAAAGCGCGAAAGCGACGGTGATCGAGCGAGCGTGCGAAACGCGGCAGCTCCAATCCAAACCCGACCGACCCGACTGCGGCGACGCCAGCCTTAGGAAAAGGAGACCGAGCGCAGCGCATGCATACGCGAGGGCTGGGGCCGGCGGGGCGATGCATGCGCGAGCCGGAAGGGAAAAGCGCGCGGCAGCGGCAGCAGAGGATGAGAGCAAACATTCTTTGGGGAGGAGGGGGCCAGGGCGTCGCAGAGCAGGGCATCATTGAGCTCCCGCTCGGGTTCCGATCATTGAGACTGGACACCCTGCGTCCTCGAACCGTGACAAACCTCTGGCGGGCAACGGCCAGTCACGCTGGCGATCATGATAGGGAGGCATGGAATGCATGCAGAGCTCTAGATATGATAGATAGATGCTAAGCGGATCAGCACTTTGTAACGACTTGGAAGCATGAGGGATTGAGAGTGATGTGGAGAAGAACACGCACTGAATGTTCCCAGGTAGAGGTCCTTGTTGCCGGAGACGCGGCCGATGCGCGCCTGCCACCGCCCGTGCTGGTGATGCCTGCGGCAAATACTAGCACTCGTTTCAGTGAACTTGTTGCAGGAATTAGCTCTTGAATTTGGCAGGCACCGATTCAGCCGAAAGATAGCAGTGTGCACAAACCTTGTCACTCCTCGGTAGATCGAGGCGCCGCGAGAGAAGCCACTGCTTTTCCTGCAGCAAAAATGGCGATCGATATGAGCATATACACACACATTTGCTCCATCGCATTTTGAACAGAGAATGATCCCAAGCATCAGACGCTCAGAGCAGGATACAGGCGAGGTTACCTTCTGAGGTGCGCCACGTACTCCTGCCTGGTCATGTTCTTCATCTCCTCCAGCTCCTCCCTGTAGTCCTCAATCTGCGGATCCGTGCAAACATTAGCAATAGCTACTACCTCCATTATCTATTCGGTGCCATAAAACTATGTGATCCTGTCTATAATTTTGATCAACATAAAATGGTTTAATTTGGAACTATAACGGATATAATTTGGAACGGATGGAGTACAAAGATAACTACATTGCGATCATGCCATCACAAACAGATTCAGACTGACTGTTCAGCTAACTAACCGGGAAGTTGATGTGCGTGGACGTCCCCCAGTACTTGAGCGCCGCCAGGTCATACGCCCTCGCGGCCTTCTCCTCCATGTCATACCCGCCTAGCCAAACCAAAACCACAAGGAGACAAAACCTGAGACCTCTTAACCTCAACAACACCTGAACCATGTGCCTAGTCTACAGTCTACAAGCGATTACTGATCCAAGGCACGAGACCACCAGTGATTAAGTGTGAAAAGTACACGCACTTACCGAGATAAACTGCAGTACGTCACAGGGGTTGACGAATCCCAGGGGTGAAGCCGTGAAGGTTCAGGGAGAGACAAGGAAGTGCAGTTCATTAGGCTGTAGCTCAGGGAGTAAGCAGTAGGGGACTGAGATGAATGGCGTAGGCTGCCATGGCGGCAGTGGCGCGTACCTTGCCGGCCTTTCCGGGTCTGGCCTTCCTTCTTGCAGCTGTTGTCCCAGAGGTGCGCCTCATACCTCCCCGTCCACCTATGCCTGCTTTTACACGGTGGAAACCACGCGACTAGTGAGCGACTCGTGGCTGGGGTGGGCGCCGACCGGGTGTGGTGGCGACGGCAACGGCGTACGGACGGGGTAGGGATGCGGTGCGAGGGTATATACCTGGTGACGCCGCGGTACTGGGACGTGCGCTGGCCGAAGGTGTCGATGGACTTGCGGTGGACGGTGGGCTGTTTCTGCACGGCGCCGCCGCCGCCGCGCTTCTTGCTCCCGTCCAATCCGATGTACTCGGCGACGGCGTCGGCGTGGGGATGGGGGCGTGCGCCGGCTTGCATGGTGACGCAGCTGGACTGGGACCCGGTCCCGGAGCTCATGGATAGGGCGAGCGGGTGCAGGTTGCCCTGCACCGGCAGGATGGCTCCGGCGCCGCCGTTGACGTCGTAGCCGTCCCCGCCGCGCGCAGCGAACCAGCTCGCCGCCATCGCCGCGGCGGAATGCTCGTCCACCAGCTGCGCGTGGCCGCCGTACACGTCGTGCCCGTGCCCGCCCGAGCCGGGGATCCCCGCGCAGTGCAGCGGCTGCAGGTAGCCGGCTTGGTCCTGGCCGTGCCCGTGGCCGCCGCCATAGTAGAAGCTGGAGTTGTCCAAGCTCAGCGCCATCGCGGGGCCCCCGCCCAAGAAATCCTCCAGCTTCGGCGATGCCGACGACACCACCACACCTGATCGATCACAAGACAAAAACTTCTTAAAACCAATCAAGAAACGTGCGTTGCTAGAATAGAAACAAACAAATCAACCAAGAACACAACTGTAGCAAGTACGATCGAGCTAGTACTCTAAAGATCTCTCACTTCCTACTAACATGGAAACAATGCCATTAATGGAGCTAGCTTACCGTGGTGATCTTGCTCGCTCCTATGGAGGGCCTCCATGATGCAGAGGGATCCGTCAGACTTGAGCGGCATGGCGGAGAGCCCAGGGTAGAATCCCCCGCCGCCATTGGCTCCCGCCGTGGAGACACCATCCTGGCCGCCGCCGCCGAGCGCGTAGCAGAAGCCTGCGGGGGAGGCGCTGACGACGGGAGGGTAGAAGAGGCCCCCGTGGTGCTGCTGCTGCATCTGCACGGCGTTGGAGCCGTCCGAGCCGTCCATGGTGGCCGCCATGTGAGGCGACAGCGAGAAGCCCAGCCAGCTGCCGCCGCCGCCGACCGCCGCGTCGCTCCCGCCGGTGCTGCAGCTGCTGAGGTTCTGGCTGCTGTTGCTGGTCATTTTGGGGAGACAGGGCGGGCAGGGAGGGAGGAGGACGAGGACGAGGAGGGGGTTGGAAGAAGAGACGATGAGAGATCAATCATTGGAGAGTACATGCCGCAATGATACCGCCACTCTCCATGGCTAGCACAGCCTGCGCGGGTTTGGAGGGGGACGCTGGAGGGCTTCGGTTTGTGTGTGGGTGTGCCTCCCTGCCTCCGTGCGAGGGGGTGAGATGTTAGCTAAGCCAAGCTAAGCTCGGGTGACATGTGCGCGGGGGACGGAGGAAGAAGAGTGATCGATGAGGAGAGGAGAATGTGTGTGGGGGTAGCTTTAAAGCGTGCAAAAGGAATGAGTTTGCTATCGCATTTGACCCACACGCAAGAAAATATTGGTCGGACGAGACGGGGATCGGGGACGTTTGATTTCGGAGATGCCACGTGCTGTCTAAGGATGAGTTTGGTTTGCTAGCATAATCTTAGATTATGATTTGTATCTAGGGGACACACTTATTTGAGACAGCCTTATACAATTCATAGATCAGCTAAATTCAAAAGAAAGGTACTCGCTTACTCCCTCCGTTCTCGGTACCCAAATATTCAAAATTTCAAAATTTATTCTCAAACATAACGGTTACTGGGCACATTTAATCTCTTGTTCATTTAATTTTTCTTAGAATTGACAAGATTAGTTTAGCAGATTAGTGTATTAGTTGAAGTGGACTCCTTATTATCCGTGTCTGCCACTAAAACAACGAGACGCCTTAATTTTCTACATTATAATTTACGGATACATTTATTTTTTTCAATCTCCTTAATGTATCATGAAAGCTATAGGATGACTCATATTTCAGAACAAGGATTATATCTCATAAAAAGGCTGATTAGGAAAATGCTAGCGACCATTCGGATCGCATAGCATTTATTGGTTCTTGATTGTTGGTTCTATATGTCCCGAAAATAGACGCATTTATAATTATAATTTTTTTGAATGACGAACTTATAAGTTAGATAGCTGGATGGTTGGCAAATAAAATGGATAGATATAAGTTGTCCTGTTGGATCACATATATATATTCTTTAGCACATATCTCTAGCTGATCTAAATACGATCTTCACACATAATTTACTAATTTTTTGTATCTACTCATCCCAAATAAAAATGATGATTAATTATTAAAAAAAGAGCCCGATTCTTGGTTTATGTGTAATAAAAAAGGTGAATCCAAAAGAAAGTCTAACAATCACAACACACAACCGCAAGTACTAAATAAACCATCAATCTATATGATAAAAGCGACAAAACAAAATGGTGATTAGTTATTTTAGTTGTCGACACAAAGACATAAGATAAAAGTGCAAAACATTTATTTCACATAAATATCTTCGGCTAGTTGCCCTTAATTTATGTAGCCAAGTCCTAATGTACTTTTAAAATGCATCGATAATTTATGCAATATTCATTGTATTAATACTATATGTTCAAATCTTACTGTTACTAATTGGAGATTTTTGAACCTCCATGTTAATCATCACCCACTGTGTTTAGAAGAAAAAAAGATAAATTCTAGATTTTTTCATAAAAATCATAGAGATCTGGTCATGAATAAAGTAGGCTGTAATCAAGATGGTTAATAATACCCATTGTAGCTATTATATTTTCTAAATGTTACTCAATTACCCACCTCCGTCATAGTACAGAGGGATGAAATCGATCGGGATCGGTTGGGAAAAGACCCTAACCACTTTTGATTTCATATTTTTATTCGTGAACAGCAGCAAAATCGGAAAAGCTTGGCTAGAAAAGTAAAATTGGATACACAGGAAATAAAAAATGAAACAATCCCGTAAATGCGGTACTCAATCGGTATAATCAAGATTCGGTGTTGGTCGATACGGGATCTTCCCGTTCCTACTTTCATCCCTAGCGGTAGAAATAATCAACAGTAACCCTTAAATCTTTATCTAAATTATCCACATTTTCCATTATTTAAAATAATCTAAATTAACCCCTTAATATTTGTCCAAAATAATTACCCACTTATACATTTATAAAAAATAAAGTAATCCACTAAATTTGCGTCTATATTATCAACATGTGCTCATTATTAAAAACAACCCTACATTTATTATTATAATATGATTTTAAATTACCTATTTAAGCCATTGGTAATACGACAAACACTTGCTTAAGTACACTTGCATGCCATGTGTCACCAAAACCATATGTGCAAGGAAGCAATGGGATTATCGATTTTAAGCTAAACACTAAGTATTCAATTAAACATATGCAATGTAAGACACATATATTCAGGAGCGATGCAAATTGGAAAATAAAATATAAAGTGGACCGAAACTATAATCTACCACAACCAGTAAAAGATAAATATGTATTTATGAGTATTATGTTAAAATATTTAACAAATGAAAGAGAGTTGGGTAAGAATTTTGATTATCAGCCAGGGGCCATAATATTTTTATGAATTTCTACTTATGTCTCTTAAAATTAATAAATTTTGCTCTAAACTACTCTTTTATTTTGGGAGGTGCTCTAAACTACTCATAAGACTAAGTAACCTAAATGCCTAAACGTATTATCAGCACAAATTCAATTATTTTGGCATAGAGCTCCCTTTTAGTACATCGAGAGACAGGCAAAAGAAAGAACCGTATATAAATGCAAGCAAAACACAAGTGCATCTTACATGCTAGTCTAACTCCTATAACAGATAACACCATACAGAAATCCAGTTTCCTGCGGGTTCTCGTGTCGGGCGCCAGTCAACACTAATAGCTATCTATTTGTGAGGACTTCTCCCAAAACGACTTATGTAATGAATTCAAAATCGGTGAAGTAAATAAACTTGACTTATGGTTATTTTTATCTCAGTTTGTCAAAACAACTTCAGTACATAATGCCTTAATTTGTGCAAATCATGTGAAAAGCCAGGATCGGTATAAGCACTTCCATATATACCCTAAGCTATGTCAGGAAACCAAACTTTCCACTAAAAAATGAGTGGTGTTGAAACATTTGAGTTCATTTTAACACTTGTTAAACAGATAATGTTTATAACAATATTTTCTCCCTTTTTAAATAGATAATATTTATAACGAACCAATTAGTTCATTTTAACTCCTGTTGCGCTAAAACATTGTAACATATATTTGAGCATAACTTCTGTAAAAGAGCTGTCATACAAAGCTATGAACCTTATGGAGATCACTGCTGTCACTCAAAGTTTGTTTCCTTCCGAATCTATACAAATAAAATTTCCAGAAACGAGTTGCAAACGATCTAGCTTTTGGTAATCAACACTGGCGCATTCAGATTTAACACAAGTAACCACGTTTGCATGTTGCCAACGTGTGCAAACGGAAAGGAAAATTATTGAAATACCACCAACCCTCTGCATGTACCCATCGCGAGTAATATCGGAAAATAAAAATCTCCAGGCCTTGTCCTAGAAATTCTCTCCTGGCCTCGAATATACAGCACGCCCCGGCCGGAGCTCGAGAAAAATACGCCCGGCAAAGCACTGCTGCGGGTGATCGGGTGTGTATATATCTGTATGCCCGTACGGCTGCTTTTCTTGTACTGTCATCGGATGATCTCTCTCGGTCGATCCAGCAGAGAGGGAGAAGAGAGGGCGCTGCACAACTTGTCACTTCAGAACAGTAGTAGCCCTGTTACCTGTACCTGTAGTGCCTACAACGCCCAGCTGACCGACCGACGCGTGACTTTAAAATCTGTCTCTCGTATGAAATTCATACTACTGCCGGCCTGCTGTTCATTGCCGCACCACGCTCCCCGCCTTCACTACTCTTCGATCGGTCCGCAGCAGAAGTAATAGCTCATGGAACAAGCGAAGAGAGGAGAGAGATAGAGAGAGAGAGGGGGTGATTGATGGATCCAGCTTGCTGCTAGACTCTAGAGAGAGATGCATGGGATGGGAGGAATGAAGAATACATTTATAAATATAATAACTATTCCCTGACGTTGATATCTCATCGCGAAAGTGCAAGGGTAGTAGAGTGTGGCGTGCAGGTATAAATACCAAGCTCACTTCAATGTACACGGCCTCCCAACTTACATATAGGTATATATACAAACACGACATTGAAATGGAAGGGTCTCTTGACAACCTGCATCCTCTACCCTTGCTTCCATGCGTCGTAACAACACGCAACGTACCGTTTGGAGCTTTGTCCCTGTCCTCTCATGCATGCATGTGCAATACAATTGCATGCAGACACGACGCGTACATGCCCGTGTTCGTATGCGTGCGCTAAACTTGCAACACGATCATGTTTCTCGAACCGGAAATGAATTGTCCATCAGTCGTTTATGCATGTACATGCTGTCTCGATGGCCAGAGCGTGCAGCCGGAAGGGGGCAGAGACTTTTTGCGACGCCATGCAGCAGAAGGAACCTTTCGTGGCATGCCTATTAACTCGGGGGGCGGCATGGTGCGTGTGTATACAGGGACACCAAATGCTTTGCTATTGCCACAGCCTACAGCAACAGTGTAGTGCAGCGCATTGACATTGTAGCGCGGCGTGAATGCGAGCCCTAGAGGGAATATTGTAATATTGGGTTGTGTGTGTGTGTGTGGTGGTGGTGGGGGGGGGGGGGGGGGGGGAAATATAAACCTATTGCAGCTAACTACATTAGCTCTGAACCCTACATAACAGACAGATCAACTAGTTCCATGGGAGTTTGGTGTCTACTTCATAATCATCACAAACTAATAATCTATTTCGATGACAAAGTACATCCCATC
>NC_028458.1:4416965-4472761 GCF_000263155.2 Setaria italica
GCATGCAGAGAGCTGGGTGGATTAAAATCGGTTGTTTTTCTTTTTGAATGATCTACAGTGGTCAACAGGGGTGTGTGGACCAAAAGGAAATAGATGTCGGTCAATAGGGACGCAGATTGGAATTGTTTGGAGCAGCTCCGAATCTGATCCTTGTCACGCATCCGATATTCCGACCCTCAGCGAACTGTACCAATCTCGCTAATCCATCTGGTTATCTCTGGTTTATAAAAGGGCACATGGGGCTGTTGTTATTCTAGTTTGTTATAATGCTCAATTTGGATTTTTATCTAGTACTTAAAAGAAAGAATACTACTCCCTCCGTCTCAGAATATAGCTACGTTTATACTTTTTTAAAATCAAATCTTTTCAACTTTGACTATGAATAGAGAAATAATCATAGAAACTAATAATATAAAAATAATATTAGTAGATTTATCATGAAATCGATGAAATCGACTATTATAATATGTAATATTTTCTATTTGAAATAAATTTTTATAGATATTGTTGGTCAAAGTTAAAAAATTTGACTTTTGAAAAAGCTAAACATAGCTATATTTTGGGACGGAAGGAGTATCATATTACAAGGAGTATCATATTACAAATCAGCTATAAAAGCTAATCATTACATACACATTGGTGTGTTGGAAAATTTCGGAGGTGGTCAAAAGATCAAGAAAAAGGAGGGGATAAGGAAACGAACCCCATGCCTCGAACTCACGATGCGTCGCCTCGCGTCTTGATGGAAGGTGCAACTAACTCATGGTTGCGACCCCAGATCGTCCAGCGCCACAACAAAAGGGGGACTCCGGCTCGTTTTGAGGTGTCCAACGCACACAAAACGCCCACACGCCCCCGACACCGCCACCCGGTCCTTGGTGGCGCTGGAACCATCTAAAGGCCACCACCACCTGCCCTTGCCGTCCCTGAACAGACAAGGTGGAGGCCAGAGCAAAGACGAGATCGACCACGACCTGCACCGACGCCGGCAGCCCCTGCATTGACAACTACATCAACTGAGATGGCTGGAAATCGCTGCTGGTTGATTTCTCGGCCCCTTTTCTTAGATGGGTTCATGTTTAGGTGTAAGATCCTGTTTAAGTTAAGTTCTAAGCAATGTAATTCCTAGATTTGGTATCAGCTAAGCCAATTACACCTAATCATGAGCCTTAAGATTCAGTTTAGATGCAAATTAGCTCACTGTTAAGTCAAAATTCGTGCTGGTTAGTGTGCCTTATGGTGCAATTATTGTGCAATTAGTCTTAATCTATTTCAGTTTAATGTCTAAGTTCAAGTTTTGAGTAAGACTTGATCTGTTGGTGCCGGATTAAACCTTAGTGTACCTAATTGCTTTCATTAGATTACAAAACAGCTATAAAAGCTAATCATTACATACACATAGGCGTCCCTGCAAGTTTAAGTATCTTGCCCACCTTTTAAACACCAAGTGCAAACGACGTGGTGAAAAAACCACCTTTTGACTAAACATATATTCCAAACACTTGTACATGCTCTAAGTGCATATGTAAATTATTGAGCGATACCATTCATAAGTAGGAGTATCGACATGGAGACTCTATGGTTAGCATGCATCCCCCCACCCTTACGTTGAAGGAGCCGTCATCTAGATATGATGACAACACATTTGGTTTTTTTTCTATGTTGACTTGAGTTTATACATAGAAGTATAGAACTCTGCATGTTGCTTTAGAGAAGTTCGAAATTTCTATGGTTAACTCTTATACTAGCAATTCTAGTTATTTTTCGAATTCACCCTCAAGATCAAATCTGTATACTAAAGTTGGTTGGTTTGTTATATGCATAACCATCTCTAGAAGTTCTTGTTGGTGATATGCTGATGGTTATGTCGAATATTGGGGAGGCTCATTGCATATTTTTGTCCGAGACAACATGGTTGCATTTCTTCGGCAACTTGGCACATAGCAAAGGAGCTGGTTGCTTGAACACTTTATGTCTCCATTATCCGAACTAAGACTCGAGTTTGAAGATTTTCTCTTCAGGCCTTAGGCTTCACTTAAAAATTGGCTCAAGAAATTGTGCATTTAATTTGGCCGCTAGCTAGATCCCAGGCTGAAATGGACGAATCCGGACTTGGGCAAAATGATAACTGCAGGGTAAATTACCTTTGAAATTAAATTACATAAAATTTTGTGCAATATAATCTTATAATAAGACTACCGCAAGTAATAAGACGGCCACAAAGGATCCGGTGGATGTTTGAAACCGGGGATCCTCACATTTTCTTCCCTCCCTGTAGGCATACCCAACTTTGATTAAGTGAACGCTGGCAAATGGCCAGCAGCTACAACCCATGCAAGCACTTTTGGTCTTTTGCTATGGCCAGTACCAGGGCCACCTTAGGCAAAGCTGGTAATCTTAGCACGCACCATATTCAGCTCCAAACCAAAAGGCAAGCAGCCAAGTAGGACAGTGCACATGCCATTATAAACAAAAAAACGAAGGGAAAGTTTAGGGGGGTGTTTGATACGATATGCTAAAGTTTAGCAGGGTCATATCGGATGTTCGGATGCTAATTAGAAAAACTAAGTATGAGCTAATTACAAAACTAATTGCACAGATGGAGTCTAATTCGCGAGACGAATCTATTAAGCCTAATTAAACTCCATCTGTACAATTAGTTTTATAATTAAACTATATTTAATACTTCTAATTATTATTCAAATATCTGATGTGATAGATGTTAAAGTTTAGCACGATGTTACCAAACACCCTTTAACTTCTTCTGCCGCTTTGCTCCGTGCTTTCGTCCCCTTCATGCAGGGGAGGGGTTGGGGCCAGGCCCGGCCCGGCGGGGTCTTAAAGAAACTTTGCAGGCTGGTTGATGAATTTTTATTCCGTTGCATTTATAGATTGCGTTGCTTTGCAGGTCTTAGAACTTTTCCCTGATCTGCCATGCATGGCTTCTCACTGTGAGAAGTTATTGTGACGCGCCAAGGATTCCGATCAGATGGCCGGCCGTGCTTGCAAGCCTTGCAGTAGTTCAGATTACACGTTCGTGTGCACAGTTTGTCTGATCAAGGCTGGCACACCATTATTTTAGCAGTGCGAGTGCTTGCTGTATATCTCTTCCCCAAAACATTCCCCCATTGAAGAAGACGCCCAGGCCTTGTTTAGTTGGGGAATTTGGGAGGTGCCAAATTACTGTTACAGCACTGTAGCACACTGTAGCGTTTCGTTTGTATTTGTGAATTATTGTCCAAATATTGACTAATTAGGCTCAAAAGATTCGTCTCGCAAAATACAACAAAACTGTGCAATTAGTTTTTAATTTCATCTACATTTAGTACTCCATGCATGTACCGCAAGTTTGATGTGACGGGGAATCTTCTTTTTGCATAGTGTCAAAGTTGGGAGTTGGGAGTAACTAAACATGGCCCAGACTTGAAGAGTGACGCACGTAGGGTAGGAACAGGATAGCTCGCAGCCTGATGCCCTACTACTGTGCATGGCGTGGCCAGGTAGCTTACAGCTAGCTATATTGACTAGCATTGTATATTATAACCATGTTAATGTCGGAGAGGTCCTATGCGTGAGGCATTTAGGCCCCACGGTCTATCCACGCGATTGGACAACTCAAGAGGGTATCTCCGCCTACAAAGTTCGATACATGATGGGCCAGCCTCGAAGAAAGTTCTATTGTGCTGTTTTTTACGCAACAGCAATTTCAGAATATACTCCACATTTGATTTTTATAGCTAACGTTGGCAACCAATTTTCAACAAATACATCTTTGGTTTTAAAATATTTTTAAAATCACTATCACACTTACTCACAATCATCTCTACAAACGTTGATGTAGAACTAGATACGAAGATCTCAAGATTTACACATACATTGTCATCTCTATGATCGTTGAACGTCTACAATAATCAATACTATTAATATCTAAGGAAACTACACTAGGATATATTTAAATCAACCCACGCACGGGCACCTTTGTGAAAGTCTAAGGAAAACGAGGACATAAGCGCTTCAATGAATGTCTGTAGGAAAGTAGATAGGAACATATTGGGATTTAGAGAAATTTCCTATTTGCTACCGAGAAAACTTGTAATCCCTTATATGCCATTGTTATATCTATAACACGTGGGATCCCTCGCAGTCAGAACCAGTAGCATGTGAAGAATTATTCCTTTACTAATAAAAGACAGCCGCATCAATGAGAACCCCATAACATCACACTTTAGGATTTGATTCTTGGTGGATAGGGCACTTCTTAGTGTCAGCATTTAAATTTATAAATTTTACCATGCACGTGGATAGCTGAATTACATGTAACTTGTAAATAGCTAAATGTCTCCTATGAACCGGTATTTATTTTTGAACAGCAGTACCAACGTTTCCGTATTCTCCATGTTCATGCGCTCGCTCTCAGAATGGCGAGTGTTGGAGAGGTGCGGGATCGGGATGGACGACGGATCCATGCTCAACTAGTCAACTTGAAGATGAGAATTAGCTCATCTTCAAGGCCAGATTTATAATCACTATCCTACTAGTCAACTTGAAGAAGAGCATCCCAGCTGATTTCATTGGTGGGCTTTTAGGCAAGTCAAAATGTTACAATATTTGAGTTTCAGCAATTTTATAAGAGCCAAACACAACACAACATCTAGATTAGGGAGGACAATACGCATATAGTTTGAGAGACAAAACCAAGAGACAAGCTAGAAAGACGACCACGGCCGATGGATGATTTTTTTGGAAAACATCTATGATAGGGAAGAGACTGGGGCTCTAAAACCCTAGCACACGTGGGAAAGCACGTACTAATACTGAACGCACACGCGTGCGTAGCCCTAACTTAACACGGGACGTATTACCCTTTTCTCTCTGTCAGCCTGTCGTTACACACGCAGTGCTAATCGACCACATTGCGTCTGCAACACTACTGTCGTGAGGTTAGAAGGGTGAGAGCCGATCAACTCTTTTCACAGCTTATATGCCTTATCCTGTCTCGCTTTTGCAAAGCACATAGCAGCGTCAGCCGTCTTTCTCCCCCGGCGAGTCAGTAGGCGTGCCATCCGTTCACCGGCTTTCCTCCTCTATCGCTTGCGCGGCGGTGGCATGCATGCATGCTCATGCACGCTCTCGCCGGCGCCGCCTGCTGCGCCTGGGTTACTTAATTACTAGTGCGTCCAAACCAGTCGGCGGCCGCGGTCAAGCAAGCTAGATCACAGCTCCAGTACGCAATCCATCATCCGTCGGCGTCATGTCAATCTGCTGCTAGCCGTCAATCTTTCACCGATTTGGAACTTGAACCGTTGCCTTTTCCTCCTCCAGAGCTGAAGCGCAAGCATCGGTGGGGAAGCTAGCTGTCTACATAGGGTACTTGTGTGACACACACACACACATACATCTGCACATCAGTCATGGAATTTACTCTCTGTAGTTTAAAAAAAAGAATTTACTCTCTGGCTTGCAAGAGCATGGAAGCGGCAAAACAAGCCGCACAAGCAAGCGAGAATTGGGAGAAGACAGAAGACGTCGCCGGATGGATGTCATCAGATGAAGGTGACAAACAAACGCAAGAGTCGTAAAGAGATCGCAGATGATTCACGAGAGTGGATGAGAGAAAAGAACACAGGCACCCAGCCGCAGCCATGGCCGCCCATGCATGGCACTAGGGAGTGAGCAGCAGCAGCTGGCTTAGCTAGCTAGTAGTAGCCCAGCAGCTAGCCCTGCTCGTAGCCGCAGCTGGTCAGAGGCACCCAGGAGAGGGCTAGCATTCAGCTCAGCTGCGAGATGGGGCGTGCAGGTACAGGAGACAAAGCTCGGAAGGGCAAAAACAAAGGCGGTCAGGGGCAGGAGGGGGTTCGTCTACGGCCTGTGACCCCCGGGCGGCCGGTGCCGATCCGTCTGAGACGTTGCAACGCGGCCGCGTCGCTGCGGTCCGTGCGCTGCGTTGCATTGCATGCATGCGCGCGTGTATGGTGGTGGTCTGGAGGATGGCGAAAGAGAGCCTGCCGGCGTGCCGCGTGCGCGCGGTGTCGTTTGCGGGCATGTCCTTTTGACTCTCTGGATCCCAATTCGTCGGTTGCGCGCCTAGCAGCGGCGCCTGCGCTGCCATGCATTTCCCATATATGGCCTGACACGGCGCGGAACGAGCAAAATTGGCCTGCGCAAGCCAACAAAACGGTCCAGAGCAGGCGGTGCGAGGATTGCAGAAGGCTTGCAGCTGTGATCCCAACGAATCCACTGGATAAGCACCAGTACACGACGGCTTTGTTGATCTCAGTCCCTTGGCCGTTCAATGCTAGAGTGCAACTTGAGAGTGCCGGTGCTAGAGTGCAACTTGAGAGTGCCGGAGCTGTTTGCGCACGATCCAAATCCTCTTACGCGTATTTTTATCTTAAAAATAGCTCTACATGCTAATGTTAAAGTTTTTGTACTTAGAAGCTAGGCACGATTAAAATGCCACGTGGTACTGATCCGAACACCCCCGGTATACATCCATGTATGTGAGGAAGGAACGCATGGAGACCTCCACCTCTGCCCCCACGTTGCTCCAGCCTGGGGCGACACGGGCGGCTCGCCAACCGTAGCGCTAACATCCTCACTCCTCGACCTCTCCTGCCTCGCTGCCGCTAGAGCTCTTGGGCGGAAGCCCGCGTGAAGGCAAGGGCTGCGGTGGCGGGAGTTTTATCGCATCATCTCGCACAAGGGAGGTGGGCTGTGCGGTGTTGGGAGGCCGGCGGCTACCGCTGAGGCAATAGAGGTCTCGGGGCCTCCGTGGCCTCATCTAGGCCCCTCATGCCCGGATTTGGCGTCCTCGGGCCGGGCGGTGGCGAGCATGGCGCAGGGCCACGGGGTCGCCCGGGGCAGGCGTGGTCTCCCAGCGAGGCGCCAGGACGCGCCAGAGGAGGCGCGCTGGCCCGGCAGCAAAGGAGGCACGGCGGCCCGGCGGCGGCCGCAGCGCCCATGGAGGACAGCGGCGCGGAGGTGGCGCCAATGCAGAGGAGGCGCCCGCGCAGGCGGCGCGCGGGGCGGTGCAAGGCGCAGCGCGAGGAGGATGACTGCGTGGCAATGGAAACGGCGTGTGGTGGGCAAAGCGTGGAGGGCACTTGCGCGCCGATGAGGGCCTTTGGAGGATGGCGTGGGCCGCGGAGGCACGTGGGTGGCAGCGGGGCGACACGTGTGGGCTGCTGGGCACGAGGATGCGGGGCTAGGATGAGTCAGCGCGGAGCGAGATGGCCACACGGCGGCGCGAGGAGGCACGACGGCAGCACCACCCCCAGGAGGGCTTCCGTTGCTGCAGTTGTGGGAATGCTAGGTTGTGAGCGTGCAGTTAGGGATGGGATTCTCCGGGCGAAAGCCTTTGCCGGCGATCCTGGTGGTGGCGATGGCAATGGCGTCCGAGGGCGTCGTTCTTCCCGTTGGGGGCGTCATCTTGGAGCCCCATCCCTGTTGCACGGAGTTCTCTAGGTGAAAACACTGTCCAGACTCTGGACAAGCGACGGCGGTGCCATTAGCGTCGTCATCTCCTTGGAAGCGTCGTCTCTAGAGACCCATCTCGATCATGGCATTGCTGATGCCGCAGTGGTCATGGGAGGCTGCAGCTGGTGGCGGAGGCGGCTTGGTGTAGGATGTCGGGCTCAAGGGGGTTACCGAACTCACGTCGAGACGATCACAGTTATGGTGGTGGTCCGGGGTTGTCGCATGGTTGTCGTTTTTGACTCCTTGCAGCTCACTGCGGCGGCTGGTGCAGCTTGGCAGCAGTCAGTGCGGCGTGGGGCTGCATGGGAAGGCGGCGCTTGCAGCAATCGACATCGTGGGACAACTAGGCTTGCAGCGGGTTGCTCTGCCTTGGTGGGCGACTCCGGTGCAGTACATCGTCGGAAGACGGCGCAAGCGATTTGTTTGGCATGCTGGCATGGTGGCGGAGGCTATGTGTGTGGATGAAGCAACGAGATGATGTCGACCTGCGACCGTAGTTCGGTTGTTTGATGGTGATCTGGGGAAACGAGGCAACACTGCTCATCATTCTGATGGCGATATAAGAAACCGATCTGCGTTATGGAGTACTGCGGCGGACGTGGTGAGCCCCCCGCATGTGGTGTTTTCTTCAAGGCGACGAGAGAGAGGTGGAGTCCAACGACCGGTGTGGTGAGGCCCCCACGTGTTTGTGCTATCGCGGTGGCGACTGCGAGGCAGCCTGCAAGAGGTCCGGATCTGATGGTTTCACTCTGTCGGATGAAGTGCAATGTTGTAGCGGCACTACGACGATGGGTTCCGCATGGCGGTGGCCTTCTTGGTGCGGTGCGATCTGTTTCTCTCGATTCCCTATCGGCGCGGGGCCGCGCCTTGAGTTTACGACGACTACATGAGCGGGAGAAGGTTGATAGGTGCCGCGACAATGCTTCGTTTTCGTGGCGATGTTCCATTTCGACCGGGTGGAGTACTTATTGAGGTTCGTGTCAATGTCTCCATCCGACTGGGCAGTGTGGTCTTGTGGAGGCGAGTTGCGCAGCTTGCCTCGATGTTCCAATCCGATCGGTCTGAGTTGTTTGAGTTGAGTTGAGTTAGGTTACACGTCGATGCCCGATGCAAACCGGTGGTGTTGTTTTCGGGGGGTTTTTTTTCCGCCGGTTATGGCCTCCCAGCAGGTAACCTTCTAGTTTTTTTTTATAGTCGAGTGTTATTCGTAAAAAAAGAAGAAGAAGGAACGCATGGCATTGGCATGGCTGCTCCTGAGCTGTTGTAGTAGGAGTAGCTGGTGAGGTAGACCTGCTGCAGTGCAAAGGGGTGCTGGCCTGCCTGCCTGCATGCTGCAAAGCACAGTGCTGCACCTGCATGCTAGGAGTAGCTACGCACCAGCTGCTGAGCTGCAGCTGCTTGCATTTAAAGGTGGCTGTTGCTCTGAGCCCGGCCCGGGCAGGCCGTGGTTTTTCATTGTCCCTTCACGAGTGGACGCCCGCACAAGATCCAAACAAAATCTAAGGTAGATTTGTACGTATTGCGTTAGAGAGAGAAAGCTAGAGAGAGCTCTCGGCGTGGACGAACCAGAAAGCAGCGCGTCGGGTACTACCACGAGCTGCCTGACCAAAGAGAAGTACTGAGCCGTGGGGCCGGTCGGAGCAGGGGCCATGCATGACTGCAAAACAGCTGCTGGAATTTCTCTCTCTCTTTCCACACCCCTCCTCGCTTTGCAGTTTGCGTTGTCCTTGTGTTTCATGCACGCTGAGCGGCACAAGGTGTCAAGTTTGAACGAGGACCATTTGAGGTTTGAACAGCCAGCGCCAAGCTCTTCACCTTTGCTAGCTTTCCCTTGCACACTCTCAGGAATGCCGTTGCTACTACATGGAGCAGAAAACACTAGCTCCGTGCCTGTTACAACTTACAAACATGTACAATTCTTGTGCAAAAGTCTTCTTGGGCCCGGCACACAAAGGGTGCGGGAAAGAGAGAGAAAGTCGGTCGGTCGGTCTGTCTCTCTCATCCCCCGCTCTCTCTATATATCCAAAATCTCCATCTGCACGAACCTGCAGGTGTGGCCCACCTCGCATGTAGTTGGTACAGTGCAACACACTGAAGTGTTTCATTATAGGCAGCTTACCTCCCTTCTGCCCCGGCTGCCTGCCAAAACACCCTTATTCCATGTGGTAATCACATCAGAGAACCACCCGAGCCCAGCACCCCAGCGGCCCAGCACACAGGACGGCAGCACCGTCCTCTCCGCGTCTGCACGAGGGGTCGCCGTCTCATGGGGGAGCCTACTGCACGCAGCGTCCTCATGTGCAAGCCCAGCGTCGCTGCTGTGCGCTGCTCACTGCTCTGCTCTCGCTCATCTGATTGATCCCAGCCTCGCAGGATTCATTCAGAGTTTCAGGCACGCAGGAGGGGCAGATACGCCCAATTAACCAAAGAAATTAACTAGGGCTCGTCTCATCGATGCCACAGCATGCGTCTGTGCACGCCCGTCCTTATCTACCTTTTTGTCTTTAATCAGCGTGCAAACTCAGGTCAGCTGTGTCCGTGTGCTTTGGCCTCCTCCTCTCACATTTATTTTATGCTCTTTTTATTTCAGTACTAGCTGATCGTCCCTGTGCTCCTGCTCGCCACTGATAGACTGGTAGAGTGGTAGGTGGCGGTCCATGCACACAAATAGATAGGCCCAGGTTTTGCTGTGCATGCGTTTCAAGTTTTCTTTCCTTCTTTTATATTTGAGTACTCTTTATATTTTCCTTGTACTAATGGATACGACGATAGTGTATCGCATGTTTTATTCAATAAGCACGGTTTGGTTAAGGTTTTCACGCAACGATTAGTTAAACACCGATCAGATGATGTCTTGCTTGTTAGGAATTTGGCCAGAGCAAGCCGGTGCTCCATATTGTTTAGCTGATTAGAAATTGTGTGAGAACAAGCAAGAATGAGAAGAAATAAAGACGTTTGAAAAAAAAAAGCAAATAAAGAAGACGTACTGCTAGTGCATGCAAGCCTGCATTTACTGAGGGAACAGTAGAGATTTACAGAGTCAGCTTGGTGCGGTCCTATACGGCGAAGTACGTAGCTGTACACGGGCACTGTCTGATCGCACTGGCGTGAAACTGATCAGGCTCAGCTACGGCCACAGGTGATGTGCAGGAGCACCATACGTAGGCTGTGCCTGATGCACTCATCTGATCGCACAGGTGATGTGCAGGAGCAGCAAGTAAACTCACTGATTGGGACCATCATTGTCGTTGCGTGTTTTCATTTCATCAGCAGCTCCCGCCAACAGATACTTCATTCAAATCGGATCTACCGAAATCCATCCTCACCAACATAAAGTCGATTAAAGAGATTCGTCTCCAAAAATATTTACTATAGCAACACATTGTCAAATCATGGACTAGTTACGCTTAATAGATTCGTCTCGCCGTTTAGCCTCCACTTATGTAATGGATTTTGTAAATAGTCTACCTTTAATACTCCTAATTAGTATCTAAACATTCGATGTGATGGGTGCTAAAAATAAATCACAGGAACCAAACTACACCTCAAGTACCGTTGCTATTGCTACAATCTTTCCGCCTCCCCATGTATATTTTATGAATTTATCCACCATGGCAGATTGGCACCATGCTGCATGTTTCAAGGCTAGCACAAGATAGGCAATGCCATGCAATTAGGGAATGCGATGCCCTGAAAAAAAAAGGCATGCAACGCGAAAGTAAGGCTGGCACGTGCTGCAAGCTCGTATACCGATCGATATGGCATGGCATTCGGCATGGCAGTGTCCGATCCAGTGGATTGGAACACCACCACCACTACCACGGCCATGCTTGAAGAAGAAGGTCAGACAGGGCTCGGCAGGGAGAAATCAATGGAGGTTGCACCGAAATGTGCATTGCCTAAGATAGAGGGGGGGAACCCTAACAAGCGCGCGCGGCCGCCGAGCAAAGCGGCATGGGTTGGTGTCGCGTCGTGCCTGTGGGCCGGCCGCGGCCTCCGGCCTCCCCCAAAGGCGCGACACACCAGGACTGTGCAGGCATGCCTCCACATTCCCCACCCCTGCCATGGCAGCCCCATCAGCCATCCCCGATTAAAGCTACCCCCTCCTCTTCCTCTGATTCTCTTTCTCTCCCGCACCAGCAGATGGCAACGGCCGGCGTGACTGCATGAGAGAGAGTGAGGCAGCAGGGGCAGAGGCAAACGCAGCCTTGAATGCAAAAGTTGCTCGAGTCTTTAGGGCCCTGGCCGGCCTGCCATGGCTCCCTGCTCGGTAGCCATAGCTGCAGCACCCAATGCTGAGAACAGCTAGACCGCCTTTGCCGGGCTTGCCATGCATTGTGCTTGTGCTTGTGCATCATGCCTGCTCTCTCTTTTGCTTTGTGTACATGCAGTTCCATCTTTCTCCCCTTTCAACTTCTCCGATCCCTTGGATTTTAGCACGCTAGCTCTGCGTTGGATGATGGCCTATTCTGAGGCCATGTTTAGTTACTCCCAACTCCCAACTTTGACACTATGCAAAAAGAAGATTCTCCATCACATCAAACTTGCGGTACATGCATGGAGTACTAAATGTAGATGAAATTAAAAACTAATTGCACAGTTTTGTTGTACTTTGCGAGACGAATCTTTTAAGCCTAATTAGTCAATATTTGGACAATAATTCACAAATACAAACGAAACGCTACAGTGTGCTACAGTGCTGTAACAGTAATTTGGCACCTCCCAAATTCCCCAACTAAACAAGGCCTGAGTTGCAAGCAAAGATTGGATAGAAAGCAAAGGGGGAGGGACTCCGGCCCACTAGGATCTACGCTAGTACTACCAGTTGTTGCCACGCCACTAGACCGTGTTCTGCCAAGCAACCACTAACCCTGGATTGTGGCTTGTTAATGTCTGATGGCTTTGCATCAAAGATTCCAAAGCTGATTTGATGGCAGTTTCATTCTGTCCACTGCCTTGTGTATGTGCCCATGCAGACCTGCTGCACAGTCAACCATTCAAACTTGTCTGCGCTGTCTGCGCCCTGCATGCTGCACTGCCCAATAGCAGCGTTGATCCTCCTGCGCGTAAAAAAGAAAAAATATTTTTTTTACGGACAGTAGTTTTTTTTTCATGGTAAAACAGACAGTAACGGTCAGTAGTTACCGTGGCACTGTATCTACTCGGTAGTATTCATCAGGAGAAAAGGGTAGGAATTACAGAGAAGAATGCTCAGCAAAAATAAAAGAAAAAAAATTCAAATTACTCCCAAGAAAGTCAAGATAACCCGCTAAACTATATTTTAGTTCAATTTACCCCCTAAACTATACTATTTGGTTCAACTTACCCCTAATGCAATTTTTCCTTTTTTTTTCTCCATACACAAGTTGAATTTTAGTTTGCAACTTTGCAGGGTGGTAGTGGACACCTTAATCTATATTAAAAAATATTTTGATGAATTTTTCATCATTATTTTTATATAATTCGTCTCTCAAGGATAAAATTTATTATTAAATATCCTACCCTATCAAAATAATGATAAAAAATTCATGATATATTTTCCAACATGTCTTATGATGTCTGCTACCATCTTGCAAAATTTGAACTTAAGATTCCACTTGTGCATTGAGAAACAAAAAATAAAAATGTATTATGGGGTAAATTGAACCAAATGGTATAGTTTAGGTGGTAAATTGAACCAATAAATACTTTAGTGGGTTATCCGTACACTTGAGGGGAGTAATTTGAACTTTTTTCAAAATAAAATGACATGGATACAAACGGTCATTTTTCATGACCTTTAGACCAGTCTGAAGCTTCCAATATCACATAGTGCACAACCTTGTACATTTCCTAACCAATTCTATTTTTTGAATCGAATTGATTTGCCAATCAATTCTAACTCGAGGACAAGACTGTGTACAAATATACTGTTCTAGGATGCTCCTTAGATGAGGCATTGGCTTCAACACATAATTCTGTCGGGATGCATTATGAACCGATGAAGACCAGAAACTCAACTTTGTAATCTTTGTGTACACGTTACGAGACATTTCACTTTTACAATGCATAAAAAGTTATCATCTCCAAACAAACTTGATATAAAAAAATACATGCATAAAGGCTAAGTGCAGGGTAAGAGGGCGATAGGTAGGGGGCCATGGCCCCCTTGGCCATTGGTTCCCCTATTAGCTCGGTCCCTAAGCATGCTTATCAGAATGGTGCATCCGAATGGGTTAGTAGTTTTGAAAGACATAACTATTAGAAAGTTATGATTTTTTTGAATTAATGTTATGAAAAATTTAGAATTTTTATTTTTCCTTGGTGCGGCTGCACATCACCATCTTTCAGCCGCAATGCTACTTTGTTTGCTTGATTGGAAGGTTTGTACTGCCTATTGTTAGTGATTTCTCTAAACCAATAAGACATCTAATGGAACAAAGGTGTTAACCAAATTTTTCTATCGGGTGGCTGTACCTTACTGTCTTTCATTGGCTAAATTTTCAACACAATGGTAATATAGATATGTACTTGTCTATATCCGATCGTCGTGGACTTTACTTAACAATTACTTTATATTTTTTCATCCATATTCATATTTTTGGAAATCCATATTCTCAAAGCATCTTTGATACACCATGGGGTGACACACACCACCATACATGTGTACTTTAAATTAATAATTTTTTATATTAGCAATGACAACTATAGACTATTTAAAATCATTTATTAGTTTACTTTGGGAGTTTTTATAATAACATATGTGGATGTGAGGAATTTTGAGCGTTAATTTAGATTTTCTTTTTATATGTCATAGCAGGTAATTTATATATATTTAGAGGGCTGCTGCAGAATATTTTGATTATGTTAGAGGTTGGTATTTTTTTAGAAAAAAATTAGATCCAACAGCTCTGGTGATTGGACTCTATCAAATTGATCGTCACATGTTTCCGATTTTTGTGAGAATTTGTAGATTTTTATCTATTTTTTCTAGTGCGTCTCGTAATAATTAATATCGTGGGTCAAAAAAATATCCAATTAATAATAGTAAGATACCTTAGGTGCCACAATTTCGAACACCTAGGGGTACATGCTAGGATTTTTTTTCCTTGTAATAGGGAGTCTATCATATTTTAAAGTATATTATATAAAAAATTAAGATCACTTAGAAATTGAAGCTCTTAGTATAGAATTTGATAAATTGAAGCCCTTAGTATAGAATTTGATAAACTTGATTAAATTTCTAAATTCGAGTGCACATACTCATGTTAAATATAGCACATTAGGTATAATAGTTTAAAATATCAGATTAAAGTGATACAAAATGTTAACTTTTCATAGGCAGATTATGTCTACAAAGCTTTGTCAAGCTCGAAATCCATTGTTGCATCCTACATGTTCTGGCAGAATTCTCACATAGGTGTTGGTCAAATGAAATTAGACTAAATTGTTGGATTATTTACGAACGTGACTAAGCATATATTTCGTTAACATAAATAAACTATGGGATCAAAATTGTTAGGGTTCAAGATTATATGGTTCAGATTGTGATGTTCATAGCCTGGCAGGGTCTCAGATTGGTCTGGTTGATCCAAGAGAAATTTAGAGGAAACTTTTCCTTGCAAAAGTCAACCCGAGTGATTATAGGTAACAGGTAAGAATAAGATACAACAGAACACTAAAGCCTCTAGTTGAGGGATGTGAAATCCAAACGGGATGGCCTAAATTATCACCTTGAAAATATAAAACTCTTGTGTTTAGTGGCATTTTGTGCAACCAATGTAATAGAAAAGGAAAAGCGTTTGGTTCATGGCCAACCATTTTATAGCTATAGATTTTAATAATTGATGATTTGTTCTCCATCACAACTACGACAAGCCATAGTTTTTCTAAACTTGTCATAAAGTCACATCTTTCGGTAAAATCTTTGTCCCCATCCCCACCGTGTAAGATTTAGCACCCTAATTTCTCAGGATGTCTATGACTTATCTACTGCCTTCTTTAAAGGAAATGTTTGTCTGAAAAGCATCATTAGTTTTTTTTCATTACTCTCATCCCCAAGAAGGACTGTCCCATACAAGTAGGAGATTTCAAGCCCATCTCTCTTATGAATTCATCAATAAAGCTCATCACAAAAATTTTAGCTGAAAGACTTTAGAAAATCATTTTAAGGTTCATCCATGCTAATCAATATGGTTTCATCAAATCAAGAACAATCCAAGATTGCCTAGCTTGGGCATTTGAATTCTTACACATCTGCAAATCTTAAAAAAAAGAACCGGTCCTCCTGAAAATTGACTTTGAGAAAACTTTTCATAAGATTGAGCATCAGGCTATCCTAGAAATTTTAAAGCACAAAGGATTTGGTGATAAGTGAATTGGGTGGATGAAGGACATTTTAGGATCATGTACTTCATCAATCCTACTAAATGGGGTCCCAGGCAAGGTATTCCACTACAAAAGAGGTGTTAGAAAGGGAGATCCTCTATCTCCTCTACTCTTTATTATAGCTGCTGACCTTCTACCGTCGATCATAAACAAGGCAAAGAACCAAAGACTCCTCAAATTACCTATTCCTAAAAAAGCTGGCATGGATTTCCTAACTATATAGTATGCTGCTGACACTTTGATGATCTTAGAGGCGTGCCCCATCCAACTCAATTACCTCAAGGATCTCCTCCACACATTTGCACAATCAACAAGATTAAGAGTGAATAATAACAAGACAGTCATGGTCCCTCTTAACATCATAGAAGAAAAACTTGATCTCTTGGCAAATGTATTCAGCTGTCAAAAAGGAACCTTTCTATTCACATACCTTGACCTTCCCCTATGAACAACTAAGCCAAACATTGAAGATTATATTCACCTCATTCAGAGAGTAGAAAGTAGACTAAGCTACACCTCTTCCTTTCTATCCCAAGGAGGCAGGTTGGAAATGGTCAATTCTGTTCTATCATCTTCAGCAATGTTCTTCTCCTCCACCTTAAAACTTCACAAGGGCATGATAAAGCAACTAGACAAGTACCGAAAGCACTGTCTCTGGAGGGGATCGGATCTTAACTCAAAGAAGCCATCCAAAGCTGCTTGGCTAATGGTTTGCTTGCCAAAAAAATAAGGTGGTCTGGGAGTCATAGACATTGCATCACACAATGATGCTCTTTTATTGAAATTTTCTCCACAAGTTCTACAACAAGGTAGATATTCCCTGGGTCCACTTGGTTTGGGACAATCACTATGACAATGGTCAGTTGCCTGGACAGTACATGAGAGGTTCCTTTTGGTGGAGAGATATTGTCAAACTCTTGGACACCTACAAAGATTTTGATGGCTCCATCATTCTTTTCTAGGAGTGACTTATGGAATGGACGAGTGCTATCTCAGACTTATCTTGAGCTATTCTCTTTTGCCAATGATTCTAAGATCACATTCAAGTTGGCTGCTAATTCAACCCCCTTTATTCGGAACTTTCACATACCATTGTCAATTCAAGCAAATCAACAATTCCAAGAAGTGTAGGAAATTATACAGAATCTTCATTAGCAATTCCAAGAAGTGCAGGAAATTATACAGAATCTTCACCAAGCAAAGGGTTATGATCTTTGGTCCTACACTTGGGGAACCACCTCATTTTCAGCAGTAAAAGCATATAAAGCCATTGTTGGTCAGAGAAGTGTCTACCCAGCTTTCTCTTGGATGTAGAAATTCAAATGCCAAATGAAACACAAGGTTTTTTCTGGCTCCTTCTACAAGACCGACGAAGCACAAGAGTGTTGAAATTGACACACTTTTACCCTGTTTATTTTCAATAATGACATGAATTTAATTCCTAAATTATTAATTACACCTAATAAACTGGTTATTTTCACATATGCAACATATTTTGGAGGATGTTCTGTTTTGCTCTAGATTGGTTACCTTTGCTCTATCTGTTATCTCTCTATACATACTTAGTAGATTGGATTTGAATCTCTCATAAATACCAAGTTAATACTAACAATGCTAGTTGAAATAGATCTTGTGCTATAAGTTTCATGGTTGATAAAACTTGGGGGAATACTCTGAAGGAAGAGCTACAATGATTCGTACGCTTGCGGTTCACAAATTGGCGTGCTAACAGCCGCCAACAAAGAGACATCTTAAGAAGAAGAAATATGAACCTAAAATCCTATACTTGCGATCTCTGCATCCTTCAACGACCAGAATAAGTGGGCCATTTATCTCTAAGATGTAACTTTATCAAAGCTTGTTGGGCATCAATTGGAGTATCAGTAATCACAACAAGGTTAATTCTTTAGATTTTCAAACAGATCAAGGATAAACTGGTTGTGCCATTCTTCATGAAAATCATCATTCTTATGACATGAAGCATCTGGTAAAATAAAACGATTGAATCTTCAACAATATCAACCCAAGTGTGCAAACGTGCAAAAGGAAATTTATGCAAGAATTTTCCTTAGTTCCGGTGAGAGTCAAGCAAAGCTTTGTCCCTCGTATGTCCCTTTGGCTTCAAGCCTTGTAATTTGCTTTCTTTCTCTTCGTTTTTTTTTTTGCTTTTGAACCTCTTGTAGACATTTTATCTTAATATATTTCAGTAGCCCCTCCTGTTTCTTAAAAAACAAAATTGTGTCGTAACACTCAAACACGGCGGCCATATCCGTGTAGGCGACCCTTTCGCCGTGCGTCCCCGGTTCCGTCCAAGGCAGCTGTTGCATCCAATCCAAACCAACCAGCCGTGGCTCCGCCAAAGAAGCTAGAAGCCCGATTCGCGGCGGGGCGCCAGGCGCGGGGGCAACATCCGGACCGGCGAGCAGAGGCGCGCCTCAAATCAATCAGAAAGTGCCGGGTGCCGGTCGCTCCCGCGTCCCCCGCGCGGCGCACTTGATAGCACGCCGTCGCGTCGGCTCGGGTCTCGTCGCGTCCGCCTGCTGCCCCGGCCGGCCGCTCCCTCCCCAGATCGGCACTTCCATTCCATCGCCGTCAGGCGTCCAGGCCAGCCGTCGCGCATCCATCACGTACGCCGCCCATCTCGTCTATCCCCCGTCGCGTCCTACCGGCCTACCTGCTGCAACATCAATTTCGGGGGCATAATAAGAGCATGTGAAACGGGACGTAGCGGCCGGATGACCACCAGAGGAGACGACTGAATGAGAGACGAGACCCTTCGTCCCCTTCTCCCTCTCTCCTTCTCGTCTCTCTCTTATTCCTTGCGTGCCGTGCAGATGGGCCGGGGGAGGCAGGGATTGACTGGAGGGGTCACAGGCCGGTCACCTCTCGCCTAGAGGCCGTAGCCCCCCTAGGTGGCAGTGGCACTCGACATGGATCGCCTTGCTTGCTCTTGGCTCCCAGCATCTTTCGTGAGCTTCTGTGGGCCTTCCCATGGCCGGCCGGCCGGCCGGAACCGGGTACCACTGCTGCTGACTTCTACTTCTCCCAGTATCTTGTCACCCCGGTCACCTCGCTCACGGCTCAATGCATTGCACGCCAAGCAAAGCGAGGAGCAAGAGACCCGGACACGGCCAGGCAAGGAGCCCAGGACGAGTGGACGACCAAACAACGAGCAAGCACCGCCCAGCACACGCCAAACAACACAGAGATCTGGGCCAAGCAAAGCAAAGCGAGCTTTGTGTGTCCGGGAGCACGAGGCTTGGATTCCGGCCACGTGCTTCACCAGATTAGGAAGGTGACTGGCATTGCTGGCATCCTACTAGGACAATTTTGGAGCTCAGGCCTCGTTTGGTATGGATTACCGGCTTCAGTTTCGACACTATCGTGCTGAAGCTGAAGTTTGGTATGGATTACGCCGGCTTCGGTTTGGGCACTATAGGGCATCGTTGCGCGTGCTGAAGTTGAAGTCGGCTAAGCCACTGATTTCAGCTCCACCCGCTTCCCAACTTCTTTGTTCATTTTTCTTTTACGTTCCGATTCACCCGCTTGCCATCTTCCCTGTTCATTTTTGTTTTACATTCCGACTTCACGCTACAATTGAAAATAGTGCAGCATAGTGTCGCGCTACGCTGTAGCGCGAAGCCAAGCCGAAACCCCCTTAATCGTGCCAAAGGGGGCCTGAACATAGCTGCTGTTCTCGAGTCTTGGCCCCTTGTTGCCATGCATGCAGGTGAGCAGAGCTGAGATGCAGGGGCTGCTGAAAAAAAATTGTAGACAGATACTGAGTAGTACAGAGATTTTAGACTTGATTCCCCTGGATGGCTTTAGTACGTCTTCAGCCGGGCGAATCAGATACGGAGAGCACGATACAGGAAATGATATAAGGATTGCAGAAACAGGTATGTGCAGGTCAGCTCGACAAGCAAGCAGCATCAGATTTGACCACCACCAAAATAAAAAACCTTCCTCGGATCAGTGATGTTTTTCAGTACCAAACGAATAGGCAAACATGAATGTATTAATCCAACACCATTGAGACTCCATGGTGGAAGCAAAAAAACTGTGATGGCAACGGGAACATAATTCGAGCATAGGGAATAGGCGATAGTTACAGAGGTTGGTTTCCTCCACTTGTTTGGACTCCATGTACAGGGTGCGAACAAAGAACATGGGTGAGTAAAGGGATCATGGTGAGACGCCAGAGCTCAAGTCTTCCAGAGTTCCCAGATTGTTGCGCTGAAGGCGTCACCTTGTAACATTAGCCTCCTTACTGCATAACAAGCAGGATAGAGTGTGTTGGCACGTGAGAATACACGAGGTATATGCATTAAACGAAATTGTGTGAAGCCCGTCATGTACAAAACTACAAAAGGATAAACATTGGCTACAAGGAGACTCTTTTTTCCCAAACATTGTGAATAATATTTTGTGAACCCAAAAGAAACGAACTGTGAAGGTTAGGCAGACCATATCAGAAACGAAAGACTCTGTGAAATAAAAGAATATGATTATTTCATGTTTCAGATTCCACACCCACAAATGATTGCTTAACTGTCAACAATGTACAAATAGAAGCTTCGGCATTTCCATGTTCGGGACCCAACTGTGTTCTCTTACCATCATCCGACCATTGCTGAAACTATATAGTACTGTAAATCTATAATCAGTGTTATTTATAAATTTTGTCATTCGCCATTAGCAGGATTCACCAAAAGTAACTTTTCGGAAAACCGAAGGTGGCTCTGATGTTGATAAGTTGATATAAAAATGTCCAAGCTAATAGAAATGTTTGCCCCATTTGTTGCTACACGAACAATTGGTATGAGCAGTCAAGATGATTATGGAATAGGGTCAAAAGCTTTTTGTCTGATTTTCTTTACATAGACAAAAACTAATGACATGTCAAATCAAGCAAACATCTAAAACGGAGTTTGATAGCAGAAACCGATTGTTTAATAACATGACCTACTTATTAGTTTAGCAAAGAGATCAAGGAAGAAAGATTTGAAATAATTGTACTATTTGAAGAGCAGTTGGAATGAAAGAGATGCAGCCAATTAATACACTACTTCATGCTTAATATATAGTAATTTTCCAAACAAAAAGAAAGAGATGAACCTAATCACATAGAGGAAAAGTGTTGCCTGAAAATTTAATCAGCAGTTGATCGAGGAGCACTTACAAGTAAGTTGGAATCTGGCTTCAAGGGATCTGATTTCATGCTAGTGGAAGTAGAGATGTCAATTCTTTGCTGACCAGTTTCCAGTTTCAGAGTGGCCACCTCAGATCCATATGACCTTCCATGATGTGCAGACCTTGCAGGAAAGGGCAGCATTGCCATCATGCCAGTATCATTTGAGGTGCCTATTTGGTTCATCATGTACCCATAATTTATGATTCCAGATGGTGAGTAATATGGATATGGAACAAAATAAGGGCCAGTGACAAATGGTATGTTGTATGGTGAGTACATTCCGTCATAGCTGTTAGCAGGGCTCCTATGACTCCAAGCCCCCCTGACCATTGAACCTCTTGGTTCGGCATTCTTGGTTTCCACCTTTATTCCCTTCAACTCATGAAAACTCTTCTCCAAAACCTTGTCCGCAGCTTCCTGGGAATCAAATGTCACAAATCCGAAGCCCCTCGCCTTTCTTGTTAGTTTATCATAAAACACGACCGCATCAGTTATTGTCCCAAACTTCTCAAAGTAACTTGAGAGGTCATCTTTGGTAATCTTGTCTCCTAACCCACCCACAAAGATCTTCTTTGAATCAGCATTCTGGTGATTGTAGGTAGTGCTTTGAGTCGGCACATATCTAATTCCTTGTTTTTTCTCTGCTTTCTTCACATCAACCTACATCACCAACATCAAACCGCATGATTCAAAAACATAAGATAATGATATTTTGAAAAAAAAAAGAGAAAACACAGTAGTGAATTTTGTCATGTTAGGACAGAAATTATGCAGAAGCCACAGCACACAAGCTTATCAGTAAATAAATGAAAGAGATAGTAGCAAAAAAACATGGAACTTGACTGATTGACCAGTTTTACCAACTAAATAGATCAAAAATAAGTTTTGCATGAGCCAAGAAACATGACATTGGTGTTCTATTAGGCTATATATATGTGGTCAGCTATTTATTATTAGTCTATTACCATTACTGGCCCATAAACTATGCAGGATTTCAGTACCACTAAGATTTTCTTAGCTTAAATGAATAAGCAAGTCACACTGCAGAAAGAACTGCACAATAGATCTATAGTGGAGTAACCATCAGAATTAGCCATACTTCCTACAAATTATATAAAGCCGTCAACAATTATCTATTCTTTGAAAGTCAGACTTGCAAATTGTATTTCTTATGAGTTCAAAAGATGTCCTGCATTGCACATTCTCACTACATTTACATATAAACAAGGAATGGAGGTAGAGCTCTGTACCATAAAAAAGCTGCAGCGCTTTGCACTTACGCAATATCAACATAGCAGAATTCGAACCCATGTCTCAGTGCAACCAGAACACCAGTGCAACAAGAACAAAGGGCGTGCCCAAATAAAAGGACTTCCAATGCAGTCGTCACCCCACAATGGAGATAAGCAGACAAGAACCAACTATTTTAGGAGAATATAATCCTTTTCCACTTGCATATTCTTCATAAAGGCTCGCTCTGGTTGTGAAGTGTGCTCAAATAATCTAACGGGCTTCAATTTTGACATCTAACCAAACTCAAGCTGCATTTTTTTAATCACCCAATTTCACGTAGACAGCCTTTTCTCAGCACACACTGCAACCTACATCAGTCAAAAGAACAATCTAATCCTGTGTGCTAGGCGAAACAGCGCCGCATCATAATTCCCGCAGGCGAACTTACATTGATCCTGCACTACCGTAGCATCTACTCAACCCACAAGCTCTATGCGCACGCAGTAAACAGTAGATATATCCCCCAAAACAAGTGCGGTTTTTCCCCCCAAACATGGCCGCCCCGATCCGTTGCCGTTAATTTTAAACGCGGGTAGCGAAAAAAAGAGCTCACCCTGCGGCCAAAGAAGGCATCGTGCTTGTCCCTCTCCCTCACGTCCAGCGCCCTGAGCGCCGCCACCTCGTCCTGGAACTCGACGAAGCCGAAGCCGCGGCCCATGCCGTCCGGACACAGCATCACCAGCGCGTCCACCACGTGCCCGTACCGGGCGAAGTGGGACCTCATGCGCTCCGGGGTGACCCCCCACCGCGGGAGCCCCCCGACGAAGAGCTTCCGAGGCTCGAGGTCCGTTTGCTCCATCACGGCGGAGAGCGCTTCGGTCGCTGCCGCCGGCGTAGGGGGGAGGAGGGGACGAGACGGGGGTTTGGGGGAAGGAAGCGAGGGGAGCGCGGTTCGGTTCGGAAACAGCGGCGCGCGTGGGCGAAAGGGGCGGAAGGGTGTGCGTTAGGGTTGGTTGGGTTTGGGCTCGGAGGTTTAAGTGGGCGAGGGGGGTGGTGGTGCGTGGACGCGGCCCGTGTTGGGCCTTTTATGGGCCCGTGTGGATCGGATTGGGTTCCACGCGTGAATTCGCGGAATTCTGTTGGACTGGGGGGTGTGGTTTGTCTGGGTCAAGTCAAGGAGTCCATGACCGCGACGACGACCCGGTATTTTTGCCGTCAGCAGCGCGGCGCGAGCTGTCGTCTGTCGACTACTTGACCAGCGCGTAATGCACGGCGGTAAGGTTTTTTTTTAGGCGGTAAAGATTCCTTTTCATACGATACTGGTCTCATGTGTGTGCCGGCCACTTACGGTGGCAGGATTCTCTTGCTAGCCAAAGTGTGCCAGAGAATTTAAGCGACTAGCCTTGAGATAAGGTTGATGCATGAAAAAAACAATTGTTGGCAACATTAATATAGGACACATCCAAACTTCCGATTCACAGCATCTGATTTGGTTCTATTACCATGAAATGAAACGTTTTTAATAGAGAAACCTAGTTAAGCTCGTTTTTATTTTAGTTGCAGACAGTGGACTGCATTGCGTTGTTGAATCCGCATGGATCCAGAGTCCACAACCCAACAATATCCGCTCCCTTGTAGCTTGCAGATTGTAACAGTCTTACTACAGACTTTAATCCGCAATCTTCAGCTACAACAAGCAGGGACTTTGATAAGGTCTATCTGTAATAAGAAATTAAAGAAGAAACGTATGAAGCTGTGACTCAAAAGTCAGGGCCAAACCGGATCAGATATAGATTATGTTTCTCAACTCCATTTGCTTTCGCTGGATCCAGAGCCGGATAATGTACAGATGCGAAGACAGATATGAATCGTTTCGAGAGTCCCTGCACTACATCCGGAAAACAATGTACCGCGGTGGCAGGATTTTGGGACTGAAACAACCGTACAGATCGAGGCAGGAATGCAGGATATCTCGTGATTCAATTTGCACATATGGAGAATCCAGTCAATAATTTTGGATCGGATAACCCGCATATGGCGCATTGCACGTTCCTCACAAACAGTGCTACGACTCTTATTCTTGTTGAGCCCAGTACAATCCACAGGGCGCAGGTGCCCGCTACGTGGAGCACAGTGCTCAGTGCCATGGCAAACGACGGAATTCCTCGACGGACATCTAATTTGTGCATTAGAGGGTGGTGTTTCTACCTGCCAAAGCATGTGTGATGCGTCCAAGGCAGAGGCAGGAGACGGCGGCGATAATGGCGGTTGTTGCGAACTGGACACGCTTGGACTCGGGACCTTCGATCCGCCGGCCATTCGGTCGTCGGCGGAGGTAGCTGGCGGCGTTCACGAAGACGTAGTGGCACTCTGGTGGCAGCTCAAGTGATCGACGGCGAGAACATCAGGTCGCATAGGTGCCCCGCCACGTGTCTATCCCTGCGAGCTACGTGCTACGCGTGTGAGCGCCTCCGTGCGACACGTGAACCTACCGTCGACCGATTGGTGTCGCCGTCCCTCGTCCGTGGGCGCATAGAGGATCGTTCCGGGTCCCACATCGCCGGGCTCTTTGCATGTGTGGCTCTCGATCGCCAAAGGAACGAGCAGCAGCTTTCGGTCCCTGTTCTGTTCACGCGCACGCGCACGCGCACGACGCAGGAACACGACACGGTGCCGTTTCCCGTCATGCGCAGTCCGCACCGTGCAAACGGCTGCAGCGAGTCACTGCAGACTCACCACATCGAGCTGTCGAGGTCGAGTGAAAAATGGAACCCCTGTACGTGACCGTTGGTTCAGTTGCTCGCCCGTCCGGGTGAAATAATTTTTCCACTTTAATTTACATCAAGATCCATGTAGCTAGCACCTAATCATGCAATCTACACGTCAACACGGGACCCTTTTAGTAATTTAGTTGTACTACTAGTATATAGCAGATTGTAATACTGCACGCACCCTACTATCCTGCTACTAGCAGCGTGTATGCTCCCAGTCCCAGACCCGCTTCACCATAACGTGCCTGCGTCCGTCCGTCCGTGCCAAAACTTCACATGTGAGACGAGTGGGATCGGCGCACGTACGGTCCTCCTACGTCATGAGCGACGCGAGCCCCAGGGGCGCCGGCGGCGCGACACCGGCGGCCTGCTGCTGCACCAGCGGCGGCACCATCGGCGGCTGCGCGCGCGGCAGGGCGTGCGCGGCGGCGAGCCGGCGCAGCGCGAGGAGCCTGCCGCGCGCCACGCGGAGGCGGCGCGCGAGCGCGGCGGCCTCGGCGCGGAGCCGCGCGTTCTGGCGGCACACCGCGGCGCCGCGCACCGACAGGCCCCGCAGCCGGGCCTCCAGCTGCTGCCTCTCGGCGCGGAGCCGCGCCGCGTCGCCGCGGAGCTCCTCCAGCCGCTGCTGCTTCCGCTCGCGCGACCGCCGCGCCGACAGGCGGTTCGACTCCTTGCGCCGCTGTCGCCGCCGCCGCTCCTCCTCCTGCTCCTCGCCCGGCGCAGCGGCTTCCTCCTCCTCCTCCTCCCGCCCCCGCACCGGCGCCGCCGGCGACGTCCTCGACGACGCCAGAACCTGGTCCAGGCTAGGGCACGTGTCGGGCCCCCACGGCGTGAACCCGCACGTGATAATGTCCATGCCCAGCAGGTCCCGCGAGCCGCAGCTGGACGACGCGGCACCGAAGTCAAGGTCAAGGGCCTCCTGCACGGACAGCATCTCGCTCCCTCACTTTGGCAGTCTTCCACTACGAAACCACCAGCAAAATTTCCAGCAAACTAATGGGGGCGAGTAGAGAATCGGGGAAAAGGGAAGAACGATGAGGAAACGGCCGCTATTTATAGAGGAGTCACAGGCAGGCCACCACCCTCGAGGGTCGAGGCCTCAGCGCAGACCTCGCGAGGCGGGCCCGCCACGATTCCGGGCCCACCGTTACGTGGGGTGTCTTCCTTCCCCTTCCCGGGTGGCTGGCGCCTTTCCGTTTTTTTTTTCCCACGGCCCCGCTTTACTCGTGGCGAGGAAAGATTCAACCTGCCCCGCCGGTATATTCGCACCTGCGCCGCTACGAATCCGACGGCGCACGACGATCCGAGCATCCGTGACGGACGGCACGCTTTTTCCGTGGGCGCCCGATCCGGTTGGTGCGACGTGAGGGAGGACCCCACGTACGCCGGGTCCGGCCGCGCGGTGTAGCTTTTTTTTTCCCCCCTTCCGAACGGAGACGCGGTGTAGCTTAGCGGCGAAGCAATGGTGCTCCGCCTCCCGGCGTCGAGCGCGCACACGTGCCTCCCCCCATCGCCGGCGCCTGTAGTAGACTGTCAGCTGGGGCCGCGCGGCCGCCTGCGTGGCGCTCCCCGGGGAGCTCGCGGCGCAGGGGTGCGCCACCTCGGCGCGCCCGGCACAGGGGCAGGCCGGCGTACGTGTGCGAATGGGTGGCGAGGCCACACGGGCGCGCGCCACACATGCGAAACATTCTCTGCCGCGCCTCAGCCGTGCGCCGACGAAGCTAGCATGCAGGTTCGAAGCCTCGAGCGCGACGTGGTTGGAGTCCACTTACACGTGTGCCTGAGCGACCGGTACACGTATCTTAAAGCTGGCGCCACCGCCTTTGTCTAAGGTTGACGGTGACCGGCGCGTACGACGTGCGACTATGCGTGGACTGTGACTGGCTATCCATGCATCGTCGGCGTCTCTTCAACACGTGCTACGACTACGAGTCTACGACCAGCGAGCTCATCGAGCTGATCGACACTGTCCATGGCTACCTACTGGACTGGATGAAGACGATGATGATGATGAGCATATGATAAGCTAGCGTGGGTTAAAGGTAAATCTGGCCGTGTCGCGTTGCTGTCAGAGCTGTCTGGATCAGGCAGTAGTAATCGGAACCCATGCACGCACATCATATCCATCCAAGAGCGTCGCGTCGGGTTCAGCCGCCGAACACGACTCCACGAGAGCTAATCAGATAAAGCAAAGGCATGAAGATTTAATACAAGAGTAAGAATGTGTCAGCAGGATCCGTACCTTATTTCTATACAAATCGAGATATGGACTAAATGTCAATGGCAGGCATAATGTCATTTCATGTACGACTACGTGTTGTACATATACAAATGCAATATATAATAAATATAACAATATGTCCCTCTTTAGATTTTAAAATCATTCAGAACGCGTTTCTCACTTCCCGTCCGTCGGTCTCCTCTCCCCTCTCCTCTTTCTGATGGTAGGTCAGATCTGACCGCGGAGGCAGGCGCCGGCTAGATCCTCCCATTTCGAACTTATTCTCAACTAGAAAATGTGTCATGAGATACAGACTGACAACTTCATGTCTATTCGAACAGGGATGAGTGGTACAACGTATCTGACACCAAATAAAAATAAATTCATCTACACTGTGAATACATGAAAAAAAATAAAATGGCACGCATCCCGCTCTTGAATGAACGTCCAGGATACAAACCATGCCAACTCGCTGGAGTAAAATGTCCTTTCCCAAAGCAAAGCGAGTGCGACGGGTATCGAGATTCACGACTGGTAATTCAAGCATGTGGAACGATCGGTTAATTTCGACCTTTTTCGGATCCGACGCGACACCTAGGCTAGTTTTAATGGGAGTATCATGAGAGTTTTATGTGCATTTAATCCTATGCAAAACTGTTGACTTGGCAGGCTATTTATGAGGAGAGAGGAGATGAGAGTTTCATTCCCATGAAACCCACATAGCACAGGTACTTAGTCCCATAAGGCTAATCCCAGTGGGAGTTTCATAGAGGTTTCATGCACATTAAATACGGTGACACATCAGCATATGTGATGACATGGCATGATAGTTATGAAGTGAGAGAGAGAAGGAGTTTCATCAGGATGAAACTATGTATACACTGTTTCCAAGACTATGAAACCTATTGAAACTTGCATTGGGGTCTATAGAGTTTCATTTCATCTAACCATATCCAATCACATGCCTCACAATTAAATGTCATGGGCATCCTATGAAATCGCGAAATGAACTGTGCACTGGGACTACCTGTTTTCATTCATAAGAATACACCTCATGGGATGATGTGGCATCCTTAAAAATAATGCAATAAAACCTAGTCTAAAATCCAATGAAACTTGCACTAAGCATGCTATGGTTTCATGGTATGACATATTTAATCATAGTACAACGCAAAAATTTAAATGATTTATGCTATTTATGAAAATGTGTAATGAAACTATACATTGAGAGTGACGATTTCATCTCATTGAAAATTCTTTTGATGACAGTACTATGAAACGTGGTCTTAGCGGCGTGATGAGTTTTTTTCGCACGCTTCGGGACGTCTTCTCCTCCTGCATTGGATCCAGATACCGCCGCGCTTCTTTTTGGGGGTGTCGTCGAGCGTAACATTTTGGATTGTTATTACACGCTACCTAAACCGGCCTTGCGAATAGATGCATCGAGCTGAGCACACACGTATATCGCATGGTGCGATTGCTTTACGAAAAGCTATCCGTAGGTTCGGAAAGACGCATACCTGCCTTCGCCTTTCGTCTTTTTATCCTCGATCACGTTCACACGCACACATTGTGTCGAGGAATTCGTTTTTGTCTCATACTACCAGACTACTCCATTCTGTATGCATTTATCCGTAAAAGAAAAAAGACCAAACTCAATAAATTTAGTCAAATTTTACACGGTTTGACTTTAACCAAACTCAGGATGTCATGTATTTCCGTACAGAGGGAGTAGTTGCTAGTCTCCTACACCACATTTAATGAGAGTTGCAATATTTCAGATGCCTCAATTTTTCAGATGATGGGTTGCATTGCATAGATCGAAAACTAATTAAAATTATGTTTCATGTTCCATGCATCTACCTTCAGCATCGAAGAGCGACACCTGCAATGTTGAAGAAGAACGTTTACGACATGATAAAACAACGTCCGCTACACGGAATAGGTTGCCCGAAACAATCGAAAGGTTCATGCACCTTGGAACATGGGAGGTGTGTTTAAGTGAAAAGAGAGCATGCAGGGTGACTAAAGACGATGCCGTCTGCATTACATCGTGCAATAGACAACTCGTCGTACGAACTAGAGTATCTGAGCCATATGAGAAAGGATCAGCACGCCTCATACAAAGGCAGTTACATGCATAGCCATAATGTACTAGAGCCGTCCTTGTACATCATCGTCGACCGATCGTGAGGCCCATGACGACATGTAAGGAGATGATAGCTAATTAGCTACTGACGAGTGGATTATACGCAAACCAACTGACCGTGTGTGCTGGAGTCTTTGCTCTAGTGCTCGCATGAGATCAAATAAACAAGGCATTCTTTCCAATCCATCGAATGAATGGGAACCCTAGCTACTTTTGCTTTCGATCGCCAACGTTTTCCCGGTCGTCCTCACCCTCCTGCATCACTTTGCAATACCGTTCTGCTTCACCTGACCTGTCGACGAAAGCCATGAAACCACCGGTGGCACTTTGAGCACGGCCGAGCTATCTCCGGACAGGTGGCTTGATGTGGTGCACTAGTTGCAAGGGTTCAGCTTTGATCGTCCAGTCGAAGCTCGCCACCTGGACCATAAATGGATGCATCAGCTGGGATGCAAAGGGGTTGGTCTCAAGTACGTATAATGCTGGCTGAAATGAATTAAACAGTGAATAATGGAGAGGCAGCATCCGGAAAGAACTGATAATGATGTATGCAATGTAGAGAGAGAGAGAGAGAGAGAGAGAGAGAGAGAGAGAGAGAGAGAGAGAGATGCGAATTATGAGATTTGATGATCATTTGAAAAATATTGTTGCATTTGCGCTTTGGAATTATTTCTGGTCTTTTACGTCTGGCTTCGAGCATAGCTGGGCTGTGTTTCGCTGTCCAGAATCCAGGAGTTATGGCTGTCACGCACACCTTGATTCGAAAAAAAAAATGTACTTTTTGTTCAATGGGAAAAAAAATCCCATTTATCTAAGAGCATCGTCCTTGATTCAAACAAAGAAAACCAGCAACCAAACTAAAGCCGCCTGCTGAAAAAAGTGCTTTCCAAATGAACGTCCGTGGCCAAATTTCACACGACATTCATCTAATCATCTTATCCGCTCCAAATCTTTATTCCAGCATTTTGGGGGCTGCCGAAGCACAAAGCGTTGACCCTGCCACGCACTACACTCACCCGGCGCCAGACTCCATGAAGCACCATAAACCACTCTTTAATCTCCGGATAAGAAGTCCATCCAGCGTTAAAAAAAGCGACAGGATTCATCCAGACCAGGCCAAATTCCACAATCCCTCTCTTTTCCAAGCAAATTCTATCAATCACGGCTGAACCCCAACCAGCTGCCACAAAGCCCTCTCGCGCGCACAAAGGCGCGCGCGACCGGGTAGTGGATGGAACATGGATGGGGACTCACACATGGGGTGTTCCTGTTCCCTCGGCAGCAATGCAAGGGCGATCAAGCTTTGGACCAGGAGCGGAGAAAGATTGCTTTTTTCTTTTCTTTCTCTCTCTTTCTTTTACATGTAACGTCCGGATAGGCAGGCCAAAGGTTTGATTGGAACCATCGGCGAAAGCAAAGAGATTTCAGCGCGGATCCCGTGCGCCCGCGCGCCGGGGGGGGGGGGGGGGGGGGGGGGGGGGGCCCCTTTTTTTTTTAAAAAGTTCCCTTCATCGGGGGCTTTGCTTCTCCCGGTCGTCAGCGACCGATCGATCGGCAGATCGGCGAGCGCGATAAGCAAGCTCGCGGGAGTGGCCGCGCCGCGAAAGGTGGACGCCCGAGGTCGCGGGGCCCGGGCGGTGGCGCAGAGGTGGGGGCGTATGGCGGAGGCGGATTCGCCGCGCCGTCGCCCGTTGCGGCTCCGGTGGAGAGTCTCCGTCCGCCTGTGCTTGTTGTGCGGGGTGAGGTGATCGAGCGAGTGCGAGGCCGGCCAAGCGGATCACGGCAATGGATCGATCCCGGCCGTGGCGTCACCGGACACCGGGTGGTGTGACAGCGGAAGCAGCGGCGCGGCTGCTCGCTGGACGAGGCTTTAACCCCGCGCCGGCGGCGACGCGACGTGTGTCCGCACCGGTGGCTGCAGCCCGGCCGCTCGTTGGCACGAAGGTTCTCAGATGCTGGTGGCGCGGGTACTGGTGCGGAGCAGAGATTGGAGGACGAGCCCGGGATACCCGAGCCGAACAAGAGCACACCCTATAGAAACGGTTTCTATATCACAAGCTCGTCATACAAATCGAGGATTCGTCAACCCTTGTTCATTTTATTTTAGACCCAAAGGCCGGTCTCTCGATTTGCTTGAAAAGGTTGCTTCTTGAGTCTCTGTCGTGCCTTGGCAAACGTACTGCAACTATCACTCGTCCACTTGATTACGATGCACATGCCGTTTGGCACTTGCACTATCATGTGGGATGAAGGATCAGGTGGTAGCTAATATCCGCGTATACTCCCTCCATGTTTTAATATGTTATAAATTTAGGGCGAGCGAATTAATTTAAGAACGAATTTATTACTTTTCCGAGCGTCAAATATTTTGGAGTGGAGGTAGTAATTTAGGGGCTGTTTGGATACGAGGTGCTAAACTTTAACAGTGTCACATCGGATGTTCGGATGCTAATTAGGAGGACTAAACATGAGCTAATTATAAAACTAATTGCAGAACCTTGTGCTAATTCGCGAGACGAATCTATTAAGTCTAATTAATCCATCATTAGCAAATGGTTACTGTAGCACCACATTGTCAAATCATGGACTAATTAGGCTTAATAGATTCGTCTCGCGAATTATACTCCATCTGTGCAATTAGTTTTGTAATTAGCTTATGTTTAGTACTCCTAATTAGCATCCAAACATCCGATGTGACAGGTGTTAAACTTTAACAGGTGTTTCCCAAACACCCCCTTAGATGACGAGTTTTGGAGCTCATGCGTGCGACCATGCGAGCCTTTCCATCGGAAGTGCTTGATCGCCCATGACAGTGTGGTGGTGGGGTGCTAACGAGGCCTAAAGCTTCTGACCAGTTAGTTTTCAAAAAAAATAAAGCTCCTGACCAGAACCGGGCCTATTGCCTTTTGGGAGGCCCATGAAAATATCTGAAATGGATGGCCTTAAATTAAGCCTGGCCCGCAAGCTGGTCCGCAGATTTAACGGGCCCCTTCTCTCTTTCTTTGTCGGGGTGCCGCACACCTTTTTACAGCTTTCTACCCTTTTCCTCCTCTCGCGCTTTGTGTGTGGGTGTTTGTTTAATTGTTTGCTGCTGTGTGTCTCTCTCTTGTGCAGCTTTGTTGCCGTGCTTGAGGGACTCCCGAGGGAGCGGAAATATGGGATGGGCCGACGCGGGCGGGACTCTCTTCACCACCTTCATGGGCCAGCAAAACACACGACCTGAGAATTCGTTCGTGTGACCACTTTTTTGGTCCGGCGAATTCTGTGCTGAAAACAGCTGACAGAGGTCCGCCCGCGTCAGCCCGGCGAGCCAACAACCTGCGGCCGGCGAAACAAATCTTCAGAATTTGGAATGGAGCAAAGGCTGTCGAGTAGGAGCGAATCACAATTCACAGCTTCACCCTGAACTTGACCCAGCGGCTAGGCTAAGACATACCACACGCAGCTCCCGCACCAAACTATCAATCTGGTCCGGAGTCTGGACTTGCAGGGCTTTACTCTGTAAGTTCAAATCTTGTTCAGAATAAACATAGTGAAGCGACCTTCTTGATTTCTTAGGCCACAAACGTTCAAGCCAACCTGGTTACAGCTCGAAGCAGAACTCCAGACTTTCACAAAGATGTTGTGGATCACAGATGCGATGCAGAGTTCCCATATTTGGCAGAGAAAACAGTCAAGATGAATGAACACGTTTAACTTTCTCATGCACCGACAAAGGGTACAAAGAGGCCTCGGCAAACTTTACTGGATCATACACAGAAAATTCGTTTTCGTTACCGTTAGGCCATATACGAAGAGCAACAATTCATATGAGAAAGTAAAAAGGGCCCTAAACAATGAAAAACTCATGGCTTTAGATCGGGGTGTCAAAATAAGTATGGGCATGCAGCCAATGCTCAGTAAAGCAAGCTACTTGCATTAAAATTGACCTCAAATAAAACTAAAGATGTAGAAGCTCAGATCCTACAAATTACACTAATCTTTGAAACACAATCGCATATCAACAGAATACCACCACCAATGAATGTCTAAAAGCATACTTATGTGATAGAACTGAATGCCAGATTGCCATAGATCATATCATAGTATCGCATTAGCTTAGTTATGAGATTAATGAATGTCTTAAAGCTATGAGCTGTTGCAGAGTGATCATGAAAGATCATTGACCAGCTACACTAACAAGGGATTCCTCGGGTAAGATGTACAAAATGGCCACACTGCTGATTTATGCAAAGTACATTTTTATTTCCTTTCATCACCTTCAGGTCATATCCAAAGGGAAATGCCATGAGAAAGAATGAAACTCTAAACAGTTGCAATCTTGATCTAAAACAAGGTGGTGAAAATCCATATCAATAAGTATAGAAAATAGTAACATATGTTTACTTTAGCAAAATAAAGGGAGAGACTCTAAAAGTGTTGAACTGGCTCCAATAAATTAACCTTAGCCTCTGTATACACATGTGTAACAACTGAACACACAATACGCAATCAAGTCACCAGATTCTATATTGGAATATATGATGACTTAGGTGACCAGCATATGTAAGTGTTGCATAAAACAGTATCAAGATCAACAAAATGGTATGACTAGGATTTGCGAATGCCTCAAAAATCAAGATTAAGATGAATAAGGTACCATTTCATCAACCAACAGAATAAATATATGCTGGTGAGTAAAGTAATTAAATCATAGGAACCAAAATTTAGATTTTGCACAGTTCGATAATGTTGTGAGAAGGCAAGCTCAGCTATACACATAGATGACAAGAGGTACAAAAGCACACAATTTAGTGGAGCGACTGGAAATCCCCATGACACCAGTGATGTTACACTGACTAAGAAAATCTTAAAGCATATGGCACATCCAAATGCCAATTGATCTGGAGACGCTGGAAATCCCCGTGATACACCAGTGATGTTACACTGATAAAAGAATTTTCAAAGCATACCACACATCTAAATGCCAAATAATCCTGTTAATTCAGTTGCCAACAGGTAGTACAACAGAACAACCATTCTCTCAATATCCCTGTGCTAAACCAATCTCAAACCATTAATTCGGTTGCCAGCAGGTAGGTAGTACACCAGAACCTTGCAGCACAATTCATCTTCTTCCACTCTTCTTCGTATTTGTGTTTACAGTTTCAATATGATTACCTATAGTTTTATACAAGCAATGTGCTAGATCATGCAAGTTGAACAACCCCCAAGCTATCATAACACACCCTCAAGCGGTTACCAAGAGCCTAGTCCCATTCAACACATGCAAGCACAATGTAATGCAGATTGTAGCAATAACCATCGACTTATCGCTCATATACCTCACGACACGCAGCCCATTATCAACCACAGTGTCTCCACCCTTCCTAGCCCCGTCTTGTAGCTTCCAAAGAACAAACTCCAGAAATGACCTTACTGTCTCAAATGTCACTCTCCCAGTAACATCAAGAACAAACTTCCTGTTGCTAGGAACTGCCAACGTGCTCGACACTGTCTCCACCCATCCTTCCCCACCTTCAGCATTTCCATTTCCATTGCCACTGCCATCCAATTTATCATCGGTCTTGTACAGGACATGGTGAGTGGTCTTCACCAGAGTCTCCACTGCCCCATTGCACACCGAAACAAGCAATTCCTTGACCTTGGCATCATGTTTCGGATTGGTGAGCCCTTCGAAGAGCTGCTCGTAGGTGTTGATATGGATGGTCTTGTCAATGAACTCCCTCACAGCTGTACCCACGAAGACCTCAACCCAATTGCTAATTGCTTTCCGGCACTTTCCAGTGGCGACCACGTTGACCCACATCGTCGGGGAGGACGACTCCCCCGGAGCAGACGGGGCGGAGTAGAAGGCGAGCACGAGATGGCGGGCGAAGCTCCCGGCGACCGCGGACGCAAGCCGCTCACCGGATTCGGAGAAGAGCTTGTCCACGAGGCGATCGGAGAGGGCCACGGCGCCGGCGGACCCGGGGGCGGCGCCAGAGGATCCCGCGCCGCGAAGTACCCCGGAGGCCACCGCCTCCGACAGGGAGGAGACGGTGGCGGAGACCTCGGGGGAGGCGGCGAGCTTGGCCAGCTGCCTGACGCTGCGGGGGACCTCATCCGCGTCGGACCGAACGAAGTCGGCGAGGTCGGAGGCCACCAGCGCCGCGGCGTCCGCGGACGAGGCGGCGGCGTCGGCGAAGGCAGCGACCGCCGCGGCGAGGCGCACGAGGCGGCGCCGCCGCGCCGCGACGGCCGGGTGGTGGTAGATCTTGTACGCGCCGACGGCCGCCGCCGCGCCCGCCGCCGCGATGAGGATCCAGCGGCGGCGGCGCCGGGAGAAGGCGACGAGGCGGTCCATCCGCGGCGGCCGCCCCGGTCGCCGGAGGATAGGGGTTGGTGGGGGACGCCGCGTGGGACGGTGGCGCGGTGGGCGTAGCGTGGCGGGTTAGTTTTCTCTTGGGGTGCGCGGCCGCACCGCAGATAATGGCGATGGGGTCAACTGGGAATGTGATTCAGGCACCGTGTGGAATCCAGGAACTGTTGTGTGAGAAGCCGAGCCGGTTCGGTGGTTCGGATAAGTTCGTGCGCGTCACGTAATTTAGCGCACGTCTTTTATCCGGGTTTTCAAGGTGGGCTCAAATTAAATATGACGAGTGCGGTGGATTCAAATGTCAAGGACTTTGAGATGAAATTTCGCGGCAGATACAGGTTTGAACTTGAAGTGGTGAAAGATAGGCTGATGCTCTAGAGAGAAACCATTGTAGATTTAGCAGGTGTTCTGTTTGTCTTAAAAGTTAAATGTATCATGTATAGAACTTAAAAATCATGTTAAGTTTGAAGGTTAATGGAGGGGTATTCGCCACACAAGTTAAGTTTGAAGGTTATCGCGAAATCATGTACTAATAGCGTACTTAGTATAGGATATTCACTTATTTTATGTTTACTTCCACATTTTGCTAATGTCATTTCTGTTTTTTATCTGATAGCCCGTCTATTTATTTTGCGGGTTAATATAATTTGCAAAGCAAAGCTCGGGGTAGCCGGCTCTCAGGCAAAAGGAAAATTAGAACAGTGGTTAACTGTTACATGCACCATTTAAATTGCAAATTGTACGAAACGTTTTCCATGCCGCCGTCATTTTCACCTTAATTTTGCACGCAGTCCGTGCATCACTCAAATTGCATATCACGTGGAACAGTTTTCCGTGCAGTGGAGGGCTTCTACATTTTGCAACTGAAATGGCCAGCCCAACTTCAGTAAATAGGCTGAAGGCTTGTACGTGAGAAGCCCATGATCCCTATTCCCCAGAGTCCATCCAGGAGCCAGTGCCCAAATACGAACAGAACACCATCGCCTCCCTCGGAGTCTTTCTGTTCGCTTCAGCTTATAAGCCAGCTGAAAAGCTGAAACAGCTGATTTGTTGTGAGAGAAAAATACTGTTTGGTGCTTGATAAGCCGACTGAATAAGCTGAAGCGAACGGGCCGTCTCTCGTGGCCTCCTTTCCTGGGAGCTGGTCGAGCGACGCCAGCACGCCACCCTTCACCGACGGCGAGTACCCACCAGGTATTGCTGTCTTCTGAAGGGGGCGTAGAGAAGGAAGAGAGCTCTATCATATTTGCCACGGAATATTTGGAACCTTGTAGTGTATGACTCGATTTCGGAATAATTTTCGAATCGAACTAGATGATTTTTACACTGTTTAGGAGGGGGGAAATCGCACCTTCATAAATAAACTCGATCATCGAGTACCGTCCAATATTCGGGAGTTACTTCCGAGGGCCTCGGTCGTTTACAAATATAATCTCGAACTTATTAGGGTTCTTTATAATTACATTATACCTTTGTGTGTGCTTTTGGCCTGCGGGATTACTCATCATGGAGCACAGTAACGGACACAGTCAGAACGATGATGAAGATCAACTCAGCATCCTTACTGATGATATTCTAATCTCCATGTTGGGGAGAGTCAACATTTTTTTTAAAAGGAGCAACGAGGGCCGGAGCACGCCCACCTGAACGTTCATTCAAAGATTAGGTCAGAACTCAGCATCTGCTCTATGGTAGCTTTGCAGTCTTGAGAGAGGTTTATGCTCTGCTTCGACCTGAAACTTTAGTAGGTTATTACTTACTAGGGAATCTTTGTAATGACCTCGTAGCGTCCCTATGAAGTCACACCTCGGTAGTGTGATAAGTGCTTGGCCAGCACAGCATGGTTGGGTGTAAAGTTCTTTTCAACTTTTACGCGATTTGTGGTGAAGTGTACAACCTCTGCAGAGTATAAAACTTTTATAATAGTCGTGCTTACGCTCAAGAGCGGTCTAGACCCTCGTATGATTAATCTATCAGAAGTCGAATGAAATTGTTGTTATTTATTGCGATTATCTTTATTTATATTCATACTTAATGTGGTTGGTATAAACTTATACTTAGTAAATGCTAATAAAATTTGACCAACCAATTAAATGTTGAAATGCTATTAAACCATAGCCTATCCTTGCATAGCCTACACTACATATTCCCCACGCTTATTGAGTACCAACCATAAGTGTATTCATCCTTGATAAAATCGCTGCTCAGACCAAGTCAACTTTGAAGAGCTTCCTGAAGACTTAGAAGAGTTCTAGGCGCATGTGTGCCATCAGTCAACTGCCTTTGGAGTCGTCATCATTGTTGGAGTTCCGCTGCTAGAATAAAGACTCGTTTTGCTATTCAAATTAAAAACTTTCGGTCATGTAATAAATTTAATACTCTCTTTACGTTTTGGCACTGTCTATGGTGTTTACTGAAGTCGTTGCATGTGTGAAACTTGATCCCGGAGCACATGTAATTTATTCATCTGGTTTTGCCTTTAAAACCGGGTGTGACAATCTTCTTTGATTCCTCTTCGATCCCGAAGTGATCCTTGACATATCTTTACAAACTTAGCCCAAGGGCTAAGTCATCTCGAAGGATTGCTTGTCAAAGATGGGTATCAGAAGGCTCCAGAAGATCTTAGGCCTATCGGCCTAGGCTCCTCTAGGCCGATCGGCCTAGCCCTTCCTAGGCCTGTTGACCTCCGTCTTCGTCTGGTTCGATACTCGTTCATTGTTTTATCAAAAAAAAATACTTTTAGGTCCAATTCCTTGAAAAAACAGAACATCCTCCAAAATATGTTGTACATGTAAAAATGACCGGTTTATTAGATGTAATCAATAGTTTAGGTATTAAATTTATATCACTATTGAAGAAATAGGGGTAAAACTGTGTCAATAGCAAGCATCAACACCTGCACATGATTGTGAACTATAAGGGGTGTTTGGATACATCCTGCTAAACTTTACTTTAGCACCTGTCACATCGGATATTTGGATACTAATTAGGAATATTAAATATAGTCTAATTACAAAACTAATTGCACAGATGGAGTTTAATTCACAAGACGAATCTATTAAGCCTAATTAGTCCATGATTTGACAATGTGGTGCTACACTAACTATTTGCTAATGATGGATTAATTAGTCTTAATAGATTTGTCTCGCGAATTAGACTCCATCTGTGCAATTAGTTTTGTAATTATCTTGTGTTTAGTCTTCCTAATTTGCATCCGAACATCTGATGTGACTCTGCTAAAGTTTAGTACCTCGTATCCAAACACCCCTTAAGTTTGCTGTTAAATAAATTACGAACACTTTTACATGAGCCAATAACATGTCATACGTGCCGTATGATGGGACATGTAACGTGTTGGTCGTTTTACCTTAGGCCTTCCTACTACGGTAATTCTCCCTTGCTTTTGCACGTTTCTCATCCTTTTAACTGCTACTTTCTGCAAGATCAAGATGTCCAATTCCATGATGATCTAAAATAGTAAATGTGTCAACCCAAACTCTTCTCCCAGTCTCTTTACGTCCACGACTGGACTCTTTTTTTTTCAACGAAAGACACAGACTGTTCACCATTTCTGTTGATAAAGCAGGAGATTACAACCCTGGGAGGTTTCTTACATGATCGAAAATAAAAAGGCCACGCAGATTATTTACAGAAAACTGTACACCAAAAGAGAAATCAATCACCAAGGGAGACAATCTATCAGGAGTTAAGATTGGATGCTATTATTAAAAAAATACAATGCAATAAATCTGCAGTTGGAACCAAATTTGTCATGTATGACGTCCATGTTCAGCACGAGCAGGGTTGGTAGTTAATACCAAATTATAGGGAAGAATGCGCAACGCATCACTCAGAACCAACTGAAATGCAACGCAGTTGGAACCTATGCTAAAATAGCATGGTAAAGGCAGCACAAAAGTACAACCGGATAACCACCGTAATCGATGATGCGCGGATTTTGTGTTGTGGTGGAACTCCTGGCCAAGGCTGGGTGGTGATCGATCGAGGCAGCACTTGTGTCGTGGAAACCTTGCTGCGCAGCCACCGTAGCAAGTCGTGGCGACGGCGATGCCGCATTTGCAACGCGCTGACGGGGATGACGCTGGTGCGGCTCAAAACTGGCGGCCTCGATGGTGATCTCTATAAAGGCGGCGCTCGTGTCGTCGAAAACCTTGTGCCGTCGCACAATCTAGATCGAGCCAGTGGGAGTTGCTGCGCAGCCACTGTATGGGTGCGCGGGTGGAACGCGATCGTGAACTCATGGGGGTGGCAGTGGCACTGCCGAGGAATAATCGTCACAACATCGACGACGATGACCTCCTCGAGCAGCGCGGTGACAGACTACAGCGAATCCTCGGCGGCGACGATCCCATCGAGCGGCGGCGTTGCCTGATGTGATGACGAAGGCCTGCGGCTCCTCGATGGGAGATGGCGACGACACACCCTCGAGCGGCGTGGTTACGACAGCCTGCGGCACCTCGACCGGCGTCGACCCCTCGGGCGACGTTGGAAAATTGGAAGAAGCAATCACGCGTCAGGTGCTAATTGCCGGCTAATGTGATCTCGGGTGCAGGCAGCTTTTTGCAAGTGCAAACTTGCGCGTGATCTCGGTGGCAATCAGTCCTATGCAAGCTTGGCAAGTGTACGAGGAGGTAATCATGCATTCCTTTTTCAAATTGAGGCATTCTTTTGGAAACTCCAAAGAAGGGAACACAAACCTGATGCCTCGTCGGGAGATGGATTTCTGCTGTGGGTACGGCAGGCGGGTAGATGGTTCAGCGGTGAAAAAAGAGAGGGGGAAATGGCAGAGTCATTTTCTAAAAAGTGATGTTTCCTCCTCTTTCCAACACTTTCCAACCTCTCCCGACTTGTCAGGTGGATCCTTTGTGAGGTGAGGAGTATGAGGGAATTGTTTTTTTGGGTAGAAAGCGACCGCGGCAAATGATTCCAAAAAGCCTAAAAGCGAACAAGTGAAAATGCTGCTAGTGCATGAGGTTCCGGAGCAATCCAACGCCGAAACGAAGCGAGACGCTTGCACACTCGACAGGCTGGGAAAGAAAACAGGGAAAATATCCAAATTCTGAGTATTGACATGATCACACTTGGCACCAAAGACAGTGCATGACACGACCGCGCGCGCTGTGCACTGACGGCGGCTGGGCAGCAGCCACCCAGCAGCTCGGCCACGGTCACATCAGACCAAGGCCACCACCTTACGGTGCCCGCGGGCCCTCCTCCCGGCGCAGCTCTGGCTCCTCGCGTACAACGCGCTGCCGGGACCGCCGCCGTCGCCGCCGCCGAAGTCGCAGGGCGCGTCCTCGTCGATCCGCGCCATGGAGAGCGCGGCGGCCATGCTCTGGCTCCGCGCCACGGCCCGCAGCTCGGCGCGGCGCTGCTCCACGCGCCTCTGCGACGCGGCGCGCACCAGCTCCTGGAGGTCCTCGTCGCCCGCCTCGGAGCCGCCGGCGCTGCGGCTCCTGGACAGCGGCGCCGCGGCCGGCACGAACACCGGGTACCCGAACGCGGCGTCGGAGGGGATGTAGCGCGCGCACCCCGTCAGGCCACGCACGTACAGGTCCCGCGCCCGCCCCAGCGCCCGCGCCGGCGCCCGCCACAGCCACCGCAGCCTGCCCCCTCGGCTCATCCCCACCAGGCCACCACCACACCAGACGCCTGCCGCTGCCGGAGGACACTGTAGACTGGACACCAAGCACAGCCGGAGTGCCGTGCGAGCTATGATGGCAGATGTTGCTTGGGAGAATTATTAGGTGCGGAGCTTTTGTGCAGAAAACAAATGATGGAGTGGTTTCGAGTTTTTAGCGATTCTGGTGAGCGCACCCGCCATCCTATATATCTTTGGTGGTGGGGATCGGGGACCCGCGCGCGGTTAGGTGGTGAGGACCGGGAACTGGGAGGAGACGACGTGAGGGCCACCGGCGCGCGCGCCGCTGGGGCAGGGAAAACTGCGGGTCTCGCTTGGCAAAGCTGTGGGCTGTCTCAGCTCTCAGCTGGGTGCGCGCGCCCACCACCACCGCCCATCGGCGTCGTGGGATCCCCAGGCACCGGCAAGACAGACTTGGCGCTACGGCGGCTCGCGCGGTTTTGCACCCCCCCCCCCCCCCCCCCCCCCCCCTTCTCTGGCTCGCCTTCTAGATGAAGAGTGAGGGTCAAAACCAGAGTGTGACGTGGCACGTGAAGTGGAGTGTACTCTATCTTGCTGACTCTGAATTTGAAACTCGATTTTTTTTCGTTTCATGTTTTTGACTTGTATACGTGGCTTGAGATACCTATATTTCCACATACGTGACCTGGGAATTCAAGAGCTGATGCGCACGTGCTCGTGTAGATGCAGTTGGGGGAATGAAAGCGTGGGATCTAGAATTTTTGCATTAGGTGTGCACTCTAAATTTTCATAGGACTGAAAATATATTACGGAAGCACAAATGTTGTCAATATACCGAAAGTGTCATAATATAATAAAATTTAAAATAAGGGCTTTCCACTAAAAAATATTCAATATAGAAGTTAAAGTATGAAATGAGACATACACAAAATAAAATATTACTTCATCTGTCCCAGAATATAAGCAATGTTTAACTTTACCCTTAGTCAAGCATTATTAATTTTGACCAACAACATCTCTAAAAATAAATTATTTTGAATAGAAAAGGTTACATTTTATGATGGTTCCGTGTTAAATATGAGCATCATTTTTGTGTTATCATTTTTCATGACTTTTTTGATATTCATATTCAAAGTTCAAAATGTTTGACTTAGGATAAACATAAACGTAGCTATATTTATGGGACGCAGGTGCTATTACAATAAAACACAAATAACCAATACACATTTCTAAATTACAAAGTAAAGCAAATTTCATGCATGTACGTTTCGTATCGGGCGTGGCTATATTGTATGTCCTCAATGTCGTAATGCGCAGTGACCATACCCATGCTTATCCCCGACATTCCTTGGAATAGCGGTACAGCTCACCACCTCTATTCTATTTGGAGGAGAGCCCACATTTGCACTCCTTATTTGACAATCAGGTGGGCTAGCTGCTAAAGAATTTTGAGGAAGTAAAATTTAGCTTAGGTTGCTCTTTTGCCTCTTTCCTCCGTCCACATTCTCTCCATTAAGGCTAGCTATGGCTAATAGGACCAATGGCCCCCCTCCTCCCGCCCAAACCTCACAAGTCACAACACACACACCCCACCTCTGTTCTTTTACGTTTGGGCCCGGATGTCAGTATCGATGCCTTTTTCTTCTGCAACATCCAACTAACCGATTGATTGGGGAATTTATAACATAAATAAGAAAAATGCATATTATTATAAGCAATAATATCTTAGTGGCTAAAATTGTCGTATGGTACGAGTAAGCTTAAGAACAAACTGAGTAGCGCGGGGCATTGGGTTATTGGACATGTGGTACTCGCCTTGTGGCCATCGTATTCGTAACCTTTGGGTTATAAAATATAACCTATTCTCTATATACTAAATTATAATTTGTTTTAATTTTAGCTATCCACCTAAATGCACGCTATCAAAATTATAAGATGTTTGAGTTTTTCTATTTAATATACAATATATTTAGATACATAACAAAAATTATATATTTATAAAAATTAAAACGCTTGAAATTTGGAATGAAGGGAGTATGCTGATGATGGAGCTCAACGTCATTTGTTTCATTGGATGTGGCGCGGCGTAGCTTTTGTTTCCAACTTGAAGTGAAAACATTTTTTCCTCGGAAAATCATCACCCACCCGAAGTCGGGATCACCACCCACCCCAGTTCTCAATCCTCACTCATCTATACCGACCGAGTGCCTACTCCACATGTGAGAGAATCATGAGTTTATGTAATGAGTACGATCCTATTGCTAAAATGCAACAAAGAAGCTACTTCCTACGTTCTAAATTATAGGTCGTTTTGATTTTTCTAGATTCATAGATACGTACTATGACCGTAGCAAGATGTACTACTACTCGTGTGTCCACGCGCACGGGAAGCCGGAGCGCGTGCGCGATTCTCTGTAGCCCTTCGGTGCGACGTCGCGCTCAGCTCAGGTGGTGCCGGAGCCCGTGGGCGGGGAGGTCTCTCGTGCACGCGACGCGCCCTATCAAGCATTCAGGCTATCACTAGCTACGACTACTCCAATATCTCCCAGTTTCCAAAGCGCGAGGTCGCCGTCTCCCGGCTTCCAAAACCGCTGGAGCAAGCAGAGACAAAACAGGGGGCCAATAGAGAGGCCAGGGGAGCTGCATGTACCCAGTTTGGGCCATGTTTAGTTACTCCCAACTCCCAACTTTGACACTATGCAAAAAGAAGATTCCCCATCACATCAAACTTGCGGTACATGCATGGAGTACTAAATGTAGATGAAATTAAAAACTAATTGCACAGTTTTGTTGTACTTTGCGAGACGAATCTTTTGAGCCTAATTAGTTAATATTTGGATAATAATTCACAAATACAAACGAAACGCTACAGTGTGCTACAGTGCTGTAACAGTAATTTGGCACCTCCCAAATTCCCCAACTAAACAAGGCCTTGTTTCTACTCCGGTACTAGAGAGCGGGCGGATTCCTGACGGCCTAAAACTGACAAGTTTCGTGGAAACCGTCTGGAAAGACAAGAACCGACAGGAATTTGCCAAATCCTGGTAGTGCTCAGATTATGAAAACCTCCTTAGAATCTATACACTGAAACAAGCAGCCTTCAGAACGCGTGGAATTAGTACCAAGTGCAAATTTTCGATCACCTAGCACTAAAAGGTACCTTTAGTGACCGGCACTAAAAGGTACCTATAGTGCCCGACTCGGTACTAAAGAGCTCTCCATGGCTTACTTCAAAAGAAAAGCATATCTAACTATCGCATGTATCGGTTGAGCTGCCCGGTACTAAAATGCTTTGCATTTACCGAACTATAGTGATACCGGTTCCCCGACCGGTACTAGAAGTCGATCGTCCAGCGGTGAAATCTGTAACTTCAGTAAGCGAAGCAGCGATCCATAACATCTTGCTATCCCCCCCTGGAATCATCTGTCTTGAAAACGTAGCTCAGGTTACTCCACATGAGGTCTGTCCCGTTTAGATTTCTTCGACCTTCTTGCCGTTTGTGCTAGAGACATACCAGTAGAGATCCTGACCAATACCACACGGTCGCGTCCAGCCCACTCCATCATCCCTTCTGTTCCAACGCTCAGTTATCTTTCTGTCATGGAGATTGTACGCGACAACTCCCTTGTAGCGCCCGTAGACGGTGTTCGAGCGTATCGACGGGAACACGCCGGTGGAAAAGGGCAGTGCTCGTACCTTGCCGACGAACACGGCGCGACCGCCGAGGCCACGGACGGGCACAATCTTGTGCGCGTCGTGATCTACCCGGTAGACCTGGTACTTCCTCATCCAGGCCAGTCGTCGTTCTCGTCCTTGGACCACGCTCTCCAGCTGCGGAGCAGCATGCAGCAGCTTCCGGCCCGTCGCTCTCCAAGAGGTGCACCGTGTCCATGTACATCCCACATACCCTAAATGTTACATCGGCGACCGCCTCCAGCCGTGGCGGCTCGTTAGCTACGGCCGTAACCCCCAGCGCCATGACGGCCCCGCCGGTTACACAGTAGAAGCGACCCGCGAATGACATGGCTGAGTGGAAATGCGCGCGGTTGTAGACCTTCCAGCAGTCGTCCCCGGGCTTGGCGACGAGTAGCAGGCTGCGGAGACAGAGCGCCACCATGGAGTCGTCGCCCACGAGACCGATGCCTGAGACCGTGTACTGGTAGTCGAAACCACAATTCTTGGAGACTGATCTGGCGATCTCCGCGGTCATCGGCGTGTCTAGCGAGGGGAGCTCGGCGAGCTGCCTCGTGATCGGGTTCAGCAGGCGGACCACGTGGGTGGACTCGTCGACCAGGGCGAGGAGGCCCTCCGTGGTGGTGCCGGCCAGGAGGTGACCGTCGAGCTCCGGGAGCTCTGTCTGGACGCACTGGCCGGTGGAGACGTTGAGGAAGCGACGCCGGTGGCGGCCGGGGCCCGGCGGCGTGGCCTCTTGGAGCATGATCCACTGGCGCGGGAGGAAGCGGCGGTCGAGGGGCGTCCACGGCGCCCCGCCGCCACTCACGGCACACCGCCCGGGAGCTCATGTAGTCCGACACGTCGGTCGCGAGCGCGTACTCGGCGATGACCGCCGCCAGTCCGTAAGACAGGTCCGCCCAGCAGCGTCTCGGAACGTGACGACGGCGCCGTGCCCCGCGTGCGCGCTTCACAGCCCAGGATGACGTAGTTGCTAGAGCGGATGGTTCTGTCGGCTTGGCGGCGACGCACGCCGGTCTGGCCTTGGCTCGACGAGAGAGGGCAGCCTCGTCGAACGGGGATCTTGAGTGCTTAACCATTGGATGCGATGGTGCCGACTTCGAAATGCACAGGGGAGGGAGGAACGATTTGGCGATTTGATGCTTGCGGCGGCGCTTGCAATAGACAAGGTTTTGCGGTGCATCGATGTGACCTGATCTCTACGCCGATTGTCCGTGCCCAGATCAGCAACGGCACCGCATTTAGCCCGAGTTGTTGTCGACTTGGACTCCATCTTTCCTGAAGATACGTGGTTGTTTCCTTGCAAGTCTAAAATGTTGTATCCTTGTGTCGTGCCATATGAAGCAACGTCTGCACCCCAATTCGCCAAATAATGTTATGAATGCACTTCCTCGCTTTTCCAATCTGTCGTCCCATTTAGTGTGAATATTTGACTTTCATTTGCGCGGTCTAGCCCCATTTAGCAGGTGTGAGCGTTATTAGATTCATATGTGAGAAATGATATTTATCTGTAGAAATATTTCTTGTCAAATCTATTGTATTTGCAATATTCTAGCTTAAGGAAAAAAAATGTTCTGACAGTAAACAAAACGTTCCAAGTAGAGAAATAATATTCTTTAAAAATCATGGGTGAAGATTTTTCTAGCAACAATATATCAAATTCGCAATATTCAGGATTAAGAAAATATTCATACAGTGAAATAAAATATTTCAAGCAGACAAATAAAGATTTCCAATTTTATTTCACTTTTTTTTAATCTTAGAGGGATGATTCCAAACTATTGGATTAATCCAATGATTTGAAAAGTGACAACAGATAAATAGATAGTCCCCTCTTACAATACTATTGCACAAACCTCCAGGCAAAGTACTCCCTCCGTATCAAAATAATTGCCATTGTTGACTTTTGATCACGACGTTTGACCATTCATTTATTTCGTTTGTGATTTATTTTATCATCAAAGTTCTTTTAAGCATGACTTATCTTTTCGTATATTTGGAATAAATTTTTGAATAAGACAAATGGTCAAACATTGCATGGAAAAGTCAACAACGATAATATTCCGATACAACGGTAGTAATATTTAGTGTAAGGGCCTATCTAGCCTTTTGGCAGTTTGGTTGCCAGGAATGGAAGAGTTTGTTAGTTAGGTTTGCCATAGAAAACATAAATTCTGACGATTATAAAATAGAATTACTATAAACTGTACAAAATTTTATACAGCTACAGCAATCTGTTCAGATATAACTAGCCTACATATGGAAGTACAGCTTCATATTCCAACACGAATCTGGAACTTTGATTTGGCTATTTTCATTCACAATTACATATGCAGGCAGCAGGTCCGTCTCCAGAGCAGGGGCTATACAATCCTGACAAAGTTTTTTTGAAGCCAAGCCTGACAAAGTTGATAGTGTAAGAAATGTAACAATGCTGCCGATGGGATGATATATACATTACTTTAAGCCTGAAATATCAATGAATTTCACGGCCCTTGGTCTCAAGAGGAAAGAGGGTACAGGCCACTCCGGCAAGAAAGAGTGCCAGATCCATCACAAGCACAACTTCTTTCTGATGGTGGTTCTCTAGCAATGCAGTTGTCGTGAGAGGAGCAACAATGCTTCCAATTCGGCCAATGATACTAGCGAACCCAACTCCAGTGTTGCGACAAGATGTAGGGTAGATCTGCACAAGTTTGACACAAAATGGGATGAGATAACCTATCGTATTCTATAGTTACATTGTTTCACAATATATGCATTTTCTGATAATACTGATTTAAATTGTCTGATGCTCATCTTACACGATTTTTAGCTTAAATCTGCTTAATTATTCATGTAACTTCTGACAAAGTCCCTCATAACACTAGTGGTTATGGGAGCTCATCTAAAATTATGCATCAAAATACATATCACCATTGGCCTGACTAGATATATTAAAATTTGTTTTGCAGTTAAGGTAAGTGGGTACCAATACTATATCATGTATTCTGGGGAACATATCAAATGGAGACTAATATGAAAATATGAATATACAGCAGTTAGTGGTGTTTGGCAATGACCTCAGGGGAATAAACATGTAGAACAGCAAAACATCCCATAACACAACTGCGAGCACAGAAGAGAAGGATGATTGATAAATCTTCTCTCAACTGTGTGGCAAGAGGTGCAAGAAAGGCACAGCACAACAAAATCATGCCTCCCATTGTCACTTTCCGACCAATCCTGTCCACCAGTAGAGCCGCCAAAAGAAGACCAGGAAACTCTGCCATAAATAAAGCAAGGCTTTAGCTATTAAAGTACTCCAATGGACTCTTCTTGAAAAGTAGCATTTCAATGCTTTTTAACAGAACAACAATTTTTATTTTTTACGTGTTCCAGGGCCCTACAGCCCCCTGTCCATAATGCATTGCATAAAACACAATTTTAAATAAAATTAATAATTGCGCATCCTTTTTATTTTCTTTGGCAAGTTGCAAACATTATTCAGAATAAGATAGAAAAACAGGAAATAAATGTGTCTAGAACCATGTTTTGTAGTTACTAAATGTGCAACAGTTTAGTTGTTTGCTTTATCTGCTATTTGATTCAAGGATATGAATTTATTGATCAGGCTCCCACAACACTAAATCTAAATTACGATGAGAGCAACGATGGTTTGCCAAGAAAATAAGAGGTATAATATGTACAACATGCAAATCAGAAGATTCTTCCACGATAGTGATCGTATCTTAACTCGAACTAGCACCAGCAACTGAAAATCCGAAGGCAACATTCATCATTTTCATCAAATTTTGTTCAGCGCACAACATTACCTGCAAAACTGGTCACCAGCACATTTATGTAAAGGCTGGAATCCTTTGGTTGACTCCTACCACTGCTTAGTTCAGAGATTAGATATACTAGTCCATAATAGGCAAAATAACTTGCAAAATAGACCAGCCAAAGAAGAAGAGTTGATCTGATCAGATCACGTGACCAAAAAGCTTTAAATATACTTTTGCTATTGGATTTGGTGCTTGTGTCATCGTCAAGTCTGTCTTCTGTCATCAGTAGAACTGTTGTAACAGACGGATCGTAGTTATCGTCAATCCTTTTTGGTTCAGAGGTTACAGTGCCAGGAGGGAGAGCCTTGTTATTCATTCTTGCTATTCTCTCCAGGACAAGCATAGCTTCATTTATTTTACCTCTTGAGCAAAGGTATCTTGGTGATTCAGGTATTACACTAGAGAAAATAAGCAGGATGAAACATGGCGTGGAGGACAATGCAAGTAACCATCTCCATCCAAGTATTGGCATGATAGCCTGCAGCACATATTATGCACATGTGACATATGACTAATGCTGACACTGATAAGAACCAGAAGCTATTGCTGTGATAGAACTATTTTTTTCGATAAGGGAAATTTTATTAAATCCAAGGTTTTTACATCGAGGTGATAAAAATTCCTTGAACCATATTCCCAGCATCTGCATTACCAGGATATACACAGCCAAAGAAAGAAATAAAAAAGAAGAAGAATCATGGGGCTAATGTCTGTCAATCCGTAGACTGGAACTAAATGTTGGGATTTTTCCTCAAATGTTATTCACACTTTATTTCTTTTTCCAAAAAATGCAGTTCATATTTTTCAAATGACTCCCTACTGTCATAATGTCCTATGTTCGAGTTGCTAGTGCTCTCCTTCAACATTTTTATGCTGGCTAGAAATTCCAGCTTCGTAGTAGTAAAGAAAACATTAGCGTATTATAAATTTTCCTACATGTTAGTATGTTCTGTGCAGATCTCTGCAAAATATGAACCTGCTCAATGAGAGTAGTTCTGGAACGATAAAATGGCAATCAATGGGCTAATTTAGTGATGCTTCAAATGTTGGCAATTCAGATTATTTAGGATTTTGAGTAGTTATGCTTTTGGAACATTACAACTGCTCCAAAATATAAACTGATAAAGTTGAACTGTTCTTCCTAGCAACAGTATATGAAGAATTGCTCTAGAATATGCATATTATGTATGTAACTAAGGCATGTCACTTGCCACACATTCTGATGCACATACATGAAAACCATTTTTGACATCTATGGCTGGGAGGCTGCACATCAATGAAACTAGAATAAGCAAGTTGATCGCAAGCTTATAATTTGACAATAACTGAAGTGAAGTGAAGGAAAGCAAAATACCCAAGCAAGTAGAGCCTCTAATATTGTTCCAAGGGTCCAGAAACAGGTAAAAACAACAATCCAGGAACCTCTGCTTTCAGCCGGAACGAATTCCAGGAACCAAGTAGGGAGCACATGGCTGGCACCCAGGCCAAGGCCAACGACGAAGCGCAAAGCCAGCAATGTTGCATAGTTTGGTGAGAATGCGCACAGTAAACCGGGTACACCACTGACGATTGCAGTGAATAGAAAACCAGCCCTGCAAAGAAAAGAGAACATAGAAAATAGACGAGAGCGTGTTATCACCAGGAATCTTTTCTTTTTATAAAAAAGGAATCCACTACTATTTAATAGACAAGTTCATTCTTTGTTTCAACGACAACAGACGGTAGAGTGGTTGGACCGGTAACTGTTTGGTTGTTTCTTCTGCCACATCCCACATGTCCATGGATCACAAAAACAAGATTAAAATGAAATAATCGCATGAATTTCAATACCTTTTCCCCCAATTTCTAGAACCACTATCACTTCGAAAGAATTTTGCAGCACTACTGAACTGAAGTCTGAAGAACTGAAGCAAAGAAGTCAGAACATACCGTCTGCCGTATCTATCTGAGCCAAGGCCTCCGACGCACGCCCCGAGGAGCATCCCGGCGAAGACGACGCTGGTGATGAGGCCCTCTGCCGCGCCGGAGACACCCCACTCCTCCTTCATGGACGGCCCCACGAAGGACAGCAGCATGACCTCCATGGCCTCCGCGACCCAGCCGGTGCCCAGGAACCCGAGCAGGAGCGCCTGGAACCGGCCGAAGCCGAGCCGCGACAGCGCCTCGTCTGTCGTGTAGGTCTCGGCGCCGCTCGCATCTCCCGCCATGCCGGGGAGAGCAAGGGAGGAGCGCCGCCGGGGGGCAGGGAGGAGCCGCGCGAGAGTGAACGGCGACGACCGACAAGCGGGCGAGCGCGCTGCCTGCTTTGGTGACTTGCAGCGGGAACCCGCCAAAATAATGCAGCCAATGGCGTGTAGGGAGGCAATTCTTTTAAGACACGACTCCCAATGAGTTAAAAATATCTAGCGTGGAGGCCTCGGGTGAATTTTGAACACGTGTGTGCTCATGCTTGTTTCCAGTATACACATCATGGCCGAGTATAAATTTTTACTGGATTTCTCAGCCCTTTTGTCTCGAGAGGAAAGAGGGTGCACGGCACGCCACTCCACCAAGAAAGACCAGCAGGTCAATCACAAACACGGCTTCTTTCTGATGGCAATTCTCTACCAATGTAACCGTCACAAGAGGAGCAACTATGCTCCCAACCTGGCCAATGCAATTGGCAATGCCCACTCCTGTGTTGCGACATGATGTAGGGTAGATCTGTAAAAAGATGATACTGAATGGAATGACTGGTTGTCTATTGTATTGTAGAATCATGTTGTCTATTGCCCTATACATTCATCTTTCAAAATTTTAGTTCTAAATTGCATGGTACTCATATAACACGATTTTTTTTCTTAAATCTGCTTCATTATTCATATATTCCTAGCATTTTTTTCTCTGGGCTCACAGGAATATCACCAGGGGCTTAACGACATATCCTAAAATTAATTATTCTTGCAGTGGTGAATGAATGGTTTGCTATTCTACAATTATTGGGTACCACTTCAGTTTCGGTGGTGGTTGGAAAATGACCTCTGGGGAATAAACTAGCAGAACCACGAAACACCCCTCTATGCAAGCGCGGGCACAGAACAGAAGGGTGATTGCTAAACCTTCTCCCAACTGTACAGCAAGTGGTACAATAAGATCATGCCTCCCAGTGACATTCTCCGACCAACTCTGTAAAGCAATAGAGCCGCCAAAAGGTTAGCAGGAAACTCTGTCATCAAGTAAAGCAAGGCTTTAGCTCTCAAAATACCTCAGTATTTTCTTTTTGAGAATAGCATTACAGAGCTTTTGAATGGAAGAAAAAAAATTACATGCAGTCAAGAGTCCTACAACCATTTTTTTTCAAGTAATGTTATTAGAAGCTGTAAGATTAAAATACTCCTAAAAATAAGGTATAGAAACAGAAAAAGTACAATGTACAGTGATTCAGAATTCCAAATACAGAAGTAGGAATGATAAGGGTTGACACAATATCCAAATGTCTCCTTCAATTTTTCTCTCTCCCCGTTACTCGTTTTAGTATTGACTTCTGATCATAGAATTAAACAATAAACACTTTCCACGAAAATGAAAATAAGATTGTTTATGTACAACATGCAAAATCAGCGTGTCTCATCTAGGCTTGTGATAATGTCATTAACTCAGATTCTGTGCATGAGCCGCAGAGATTGAAAATCCGAAGAAAACATTCAGAATAAAGATTCGATTTTTTCACAGCACAATGTTACCTGCAAAACTGGTCACTAGCACATTTATGTAAAGACTGGAGTCCTTTGGTTGCACCACATGTGTTCCTACTGATGTGCATATCCGCTTGCCATCGCTTACTTTGGAAGTTAGCAATATTATCCCATAATAGGCAAAGAAACATGCAAATTTGACTAGCCAAAGAAGAAGAGTTGATACAGTCAGGTCGCGTGGCCAGAGAGCTTGAAATGCATTATTGGTGCTGTGGGATTTGGAGCTAATGTTTTCATCAGTTCCAAGACCATCTTCCGGCATAAGTAGAAGTGTTGTAACGGAAGCATCTAAGTTGTCAGATCTCTCTTTTGAGTTGGAAGGTTAGAACGCCAGGAGGGAGAGCCTGGTTATTTATTCCTGCTATTCTTTCCAAGACGAGTGTAGCTTCATTTATTTTACCTCTTGAGCAAAGGTATCTTGGTGATTCAGGTATTAAGCAAGAGAAGATAAGCAGGATGAAATATGGTGAGGAGGTCAATGCAAGTAACCATCTCCATCCAAGTATTGGCATGACAGCCTGCATTAATCATATACAATTCACATGTAATGAATTTGATAGCCAATATATAAAATCTTTACATGTTATCTGGAAAAAAAGAAAAATACGGAATTATTGCTATTATGCCCTTTACACTTTAAAATTTTGATATTTTGAAATGTGAGTCTCCGTTTCAAATTTGCTTGGCCTTTCGTATATAAAATCATCATAACGTCTTTAACTCTATAGCTTGAGATTGTTCTCTTGTGATATCAGTTGTTGTTTTCTTTGTCTGGTCTCCCTTTTCTCTTATAGTTCCTAAGCTCCTTGATGGGCTCATCTAACCCAGAGAGCTTTCTTGTACCTCAATTTTCTCAGTCGTTTTTAATAGAACGCTACAAAAAGCTGTGCATATTTCTGAAACAAAAAGGATGTGCATCACATGATTCTTTTTAATTTGGAAAGGATCAAAGAAAAGAATCGTCACAAGGAAGTCAAACTTGGATATGATGAACTTAGAACAAACATGTCTCAGATAGTACTTAAGGTGTAGGAGTGGTAGAAGGCAAAAATACCCAAGCAAGTAGAGCCTCCAATATTGTTCCAATGCTCCAAAAACAAGCAAAGCCAGCCATTCATGAACCTCTGTTTTCAGCAGGAACGAACTCCAGGAACCAGACAGAGAGCACATGGCTAGCACCCAGCCCAAGGCCAACGACAAAGCGCAGAACCAGTAAGGTTGGGTAGTTCGGTGAGAAGGCGCAGAGGAAACCAGAAATGCTAGTGACAAGTGCAGTGATCAGAACACCAAACCTGCACTTGCGAAACAGGGAACGAACAGTTATGATCAATGAGAAAACAAAACAAGATACGGTAGCGGTCGTAAAATTCAGATTCTGAACTTACCTTCTGCCGTATCTGTCTGAACCGAGGCCTCCCACGCACGCCCCCACGACTGTCCCGACGAAGACGATAGACGACGCTGGTGACGAGGTCCTCCGCCGCGGGGGGAAACCACCCCCCCACACACACACGCACACACGCGCACACGCACACACACGCGGCCTTCACCGACGGGCCAACGAAGGACAGCAGCATGGTTTCCATGGCCTCCGCTACGCTGCCGGTGCCCAGGGACACGGGCAGGAGGGTGCGCGTCGTCCGTCATGTACTGCGTCACCGCTTCGCCTTGGCTAGCCATGGGCCGAGGCGGAGCGGAGGACGAAGCGCCGGGAGCACAGGAGAGTGGCGAACGGGGCAGAAAGGAAGTTGCAACGTTCATAAAAAATATGAGCAGTTTGCCATAAATTTACAAACTCTAAAGAACGGGATACAACAATATAGTATTCAGGTGCGCAGAGAATATAGCAACACATGTCGCTTTCCACATCTACAACACAAAAAATTTCTACGATGGCGACGCGTGCCCCATTGGTTGTTGCATCATTGCTGATAGCTGCTGATTAGCCATCGATGATGATCGTGTGGTTACATGATGGATCAGGTTAAGTCAAGGTGCCATGTCATCTCCAATCACAAAATCATTTGGATTACATACATTTTGGACCTAATTGTGCTACTCACAAGTTCAAGGATCCACACTATTGTAAAATATGAGAAAGCACCAAGGCAATACATTCGGTGATCCTCTGAACGGTAGAATAATTTATATTATATATATTTGAGAAATATCTGTACAACAATCACCTTGTATTTCAAATAGACCAAAGTAAACCTCATAGTAAACGTGCTGCAATGGTAAGGACTATAATTTGCGAGCATACATCCATATGGAGTCCAAAATCCATACGCCCCCAATCCAATCAATGCTCCCCCGTTTCGCTTCGAGTATATCCGGCCACGCCGACCCGACGTGGAAGCGGAAGCCTTTTTCACGTGGCCTTGCTCGATCGAGCCGGGCGCGGCCGGCCGTGGTAACGTATCGAGATGTGCGGTAGAATGGCCTCTAATTTAACTTATAAATTTAATAATTTAGTTTAATAAGAACTGGATTATAATATTATATGATTTTGAACTAAAAGCAGCAGATATAATTGAGTTGGATCGTGAAGAAAGCATGAGGGTCATGATCCATTACCATCCCTGTGTATCATAATTCTCATGTCTCCTTCACCATCTAATTATCAATTTTTTTCAAAATTATATAATATTATGATCCGATCCTTATTAAGCTTTATCGCTAGGTTAAATTAGAGGGCTCTTTACCATCCTCGTAGGTGGGCACGGTCTGTATCTCTCTGGAGTCCAAAACATGAATACATGATGCGCATTGGATTGGACCAGTGGATGATCGCTCATCTGCGCGGCCCGGAAGAAGTCACTGACTTGCTGCTGCTCACATGTCCATGACTCAATTCAACGGGTGACGCCAGAAGGGTCCGACCTGGCGTGGACCGCTCTGTAATTCCAGAAGGCGGGATCGTACAAGGTCGTCCCTCCAATCATCATTGGTTGGTAGGAGGATGATTCTTTGAGTTGCGTGCGTTCATACATCTACTGTAATCTCGGGGGCGTTTGATTCCCTTTGCTTATTTTAAGTAAGTGTCACATCAATGTTTAGATACTAATTAGGAGTATTAAACGTAGGCTATTTACAAAGCCCATTACATAAGTGGAGGCTAAACAGCGAGACGAACCTATTAAGCCTAA